>NC_018300.1:909181-991897 GCF_000315875.1 Candida orthopsilosis Co 90-125
TGGAACTACCCATCGATTTACAAAACAACATCACCGCTATCATGCAACAAAATCCCGAATCTCAAAAAGTATTTTTAGATTTGTACACCTTTTTAACTGACAACAAGCGAAGGAAAATTGACAATGCTGCAGAGAATGGAAATGACGCTGTTGCATATGAAGAATTGGCTCCATCATCTTCAATCCATCCAGAATCTATCATATTTGAAATACAGCAAGTGTCGTTCTCTTCACCTATTCGTAAACGAATGAATCTTACTTTTCATTTAATTGAACAAAATGGTCAAGCTTTGCCGGTGATGTCTATAGTTAACCCAGCTAACAACTCCCCTGAGTTGTCCTTTATCAACCTAAAACATGCCATCAGGTTGTGTCTTATTTTACCGATTTTGGGTAATTCAACAAATTCACAAAAGAAAGGTATTGCTATGCTATGTTTCTGGGTTCATGATCAATATTATACTGATTCAAACGTATCCAAAGACCCAGTTATATGTCAATTGAACTTGGATATCATTAAGAAACAAATGATTAAAAACGGTAAATTACCAGCTGATATTGAGTCTCAATTTGATTTATCAACTTGCAAGAATGATGTAGTGTTGAACCCAATACAAGAAAGAATCATTGATTATTTCAAACGACAATTTCATTTAATTGGAATCAACTTGGTTAACTATCTACCATGTTCTACTATATTCAAAAACAAGTATATTGTGAATGAAGATACTGCCGTTGCTTTGACAAGTGACAACAGTATTAATCCAAGGATTATAATGGTTGAATGTCACAAGGGAGCGAGAGATGGGAACTTGATCTTGTTGGAGCAAAATGAATACAATACAGCTCATCTAATCTTTGCATTCAAAAAGCCGATTTTAGTATTTAATTTGTCAAAAGTGTTGCGTGCTAGTTACACAAGTATCACCAAGCACACATTTAGTTTAAATATTGTTGTCCTTAACGATAGAGATGAAGAAAGACCAATTGAGTTTAGTATGATTGATCAAGCTTATTTCCAAATTATCGATAATTTCATCAGACTTCATGGGATTAGTGATGACTCGTTCAATGATGATAACAAGGAGAAAGAAGCTAGCAAAAGCGGTGCCGCCGGTGTTGTTGCAGCTAATGCTAATACAACTGTTGGTGCCCTAGAAGATGATGACGATGACGATGAAGATGCAGATTTCGAAGGTAATGAAGAGGGCAGTGATGTTGCAGAAGAGTACGACAGTGCTATAGAAAGTGCTGGCGAAGATACCCCTGAACCAGAGGGTGAAGGTAATGGTGACGGCGTATTTACTCGATCCAAAGAAGAATAAAGTAATTACAACTGTAATTTATTCAAAATAAATACTCCTAATTGTACATGTATTGACTGCAAACTTAACTACTTGTAAGGCTGACTATATTTATCAAACAATCTAAAGAATCTTCCTTTATCCTTAGCAGTAAACAATCTATGTTCTTGTTCTTCAAAATTGACCAAATCCAGCTTCCTCTCCCTTTGTTCTCTCAATGCAGTCAATCTTCTACTTAATAATTCCCTATTGGTATTTATTTGAGGATCCAATACGAAGTAATAAAACGATCCAGTAAGGGTCATTATTGAAGCGTATCCAATTACTTTTTGGGATAATTTAGGTGGCGAGCCACTGAGACCGGTTTGGAAAAGCCTTATGGCTGCCCCTGATGCTAAACTGAATGCGAATCCTCCTGCTGTTGGCATAGTTGGTGTAGAATTTTTTATATCTTAGGTGTTGTTGAAGACGGTGATTGTTCTTCAATAAATTGGTAATTTTTTCTGCTACGAATCTCATTGGTCTGAATTTTTTTTTTGTCAATGTAGTTCAAGAGTAGAGTATGAAGAAGAAACAAATTCAAAAAAAACTTGACTTGTAGAAGTTTTTGGCCCTTCTCAACTGAATACATGTGACCCCAATGCTGATTGAATTTGTAAGACTTTTAGAAGGAAGTCTTACGCAGAAGAAGCAACGTTGTCTTGTAATATTCTCCATGATGCTAATACCACCACACCATGAATTTCAAACTTGTATGGCTGGATAATGGTCCTAGAGAAGGCAACTGCTTGTCTTTGCCTCTCCAAACGTTGCCAACTGCTAGCTGAAAAAGAAGTGTGTTACCCTTTTTATCATTGGTAATCTCTTGCCCAATCAATGAAATGTAACAGCAACCATAACTGAGCTCTCTTCACTACTCTAATTGGTTCTCAAGCTTCACTACGTGGGTTTTGTATTCAAAAACCGTATATTCAACCAAGCAAAAAGAATCTATATAAGTGGAATGCAGAAATCAGTTTGCAATCGTTAGCGGGTACGAGTTTAACGCTACCATATTTTGTTGAAAAATTGTGGCTACATTTCCCCAAAGTTCACTTCGCCAACACAAATTGGACTACACTCACCTATAATGATAAACTTTCTCAAGGGACACCCTACTAGAGCCATTATTCCTGTCAAGGAGATTGCAAATGCTTATAATAAAGTACTACTTGAGAGCGATTACCTTTCATATGATACCGATCCAAATAATCAACATCCATTAGCATATGGTACTGATCCAGGTAATTTGGACGTCCGAACAACTATTGCCAATTGGGTGAATGACAAATACAGGATTGATTCAACAACTGCTAGTTTGATAAATTTGACTGCTGGGGCATCTTATGGGGTCGCTAATATCCTAGCATCGACAACAACACCTCAACTTACTAAGAAGGCATTTGTTGTTACGCCAACGTATTTTTTAATCAACAGTGTATTTGTTGATGCTGGGTTGGGAGATGATTTGATAGCTATTAATGAGATATCATCAGGTGAATATGATCTCGATTTGGAGAAACTTGAACTGGAATTACAAAAGTATGGTGAAATTGGTGTTGATAATATCTTAAAGGATCCAAGAGGTGAACGCAAAATCTACCAATTTGTCATGTATCTTGTTCCAGCATTTTCAAATCCGGGTGGGGTAACTTATTCATTAAACACTAGAGAAAAGTTGTTACAATTAGCAAGAGATTACGACATGTTACTCATCAGTGATGATGTTTATGAGTTTTTAGACTATTCCTCAACAACAACAATCTCATTACCAGTACTTAAAATAAACCAAATTGATCAAAATACAGTGTCAAACAAATATGGAAACTCAATTTCCAATGCTACATTTTCGAAAATTATTGCACCGGGGTTGCGAGTAGGTTGGCAAGAATCGGCAACTCCTGCATTAGTTCAACAGTTGAGTATCACAGGTGCTAATAAATCTGGAGGTACACCATCTCAATTATCAACCTTTGTTGTTGCTGATTTAATCGAATCAGGGAAGTTAGATACAATCATTCTCAATTTTAAATCGATCTATGCTGAAAGGGCCAAAGTGTTAAAACAAAGTATAGAAAAGTATTTACCTGCTGGAACCGAAGTTCATGGTGGCGATGGAGGATATTTCCTTTGGGTGAAATTACCAGAAGATATTGACAACCGTGCAGTGATTGGACAATTGGCCAAAAAAGACGTCATAATCCCAAGTGGTGAGGGTTTCGAAGTATTGGGATCTGAAAATAGACAAAAATGGGGAGATCATTGTGTTAGATTAAGTATTAGTTACTTGACCTCAGAGGAGATTGAGCAAGGGGTCAAGATATGGGGAGACGTTATTGCGGAATTAGGCAACAAATGAGAAGCTGTGAGGAAGACACACGGCAAAAAAGACACGAAGCGTTGTCGCCACCACTTTCACAATTTATAGACTAGAAACGATATGCTCAACAAATACAATTTATAAAGCTGGCCTTGTCCATTCATTATATTTCATCAGTTTAGCTAATAAGTTAGTAACCATGCACTTCATTGTTATATAATGACTACCTCTTAGAAAAACATCAGCGTAGATCTTGGTGTAATTGTTTGTTGTAATCTCATGAGTAATCGAGGTTTAGGCGAAAACTTTATCATCAGGGTAATTTCTAAGTAAGGGTCACGTATATAAGTAGAACTTAGTTGTATAACATACCATTTGTTCGCAAATATAAACGACGGGAAAGAAGAGGTGAAGTTGGTAAAAAAAATTTTCATTCTTAAATATTTTGATGATGATTTTGCAAAGTCGCGAAGTATCAAATTCAAGTGACATTTGTCAATTTGTGACAATGATTGCTTTATACAGGTTAATCTTTGAAAAGATGTGATAACGAGGGCATAGAGTACATAAGGAACGCTAAGCTTTATCAAGTTCAAGGCTCGAGTCTTAAATTACGTTAGATGCATTTAAAAGATTCATTCTGTCAGTCTATGTTTCCTCCATTGACTTGTCGAATTAATAAGGGGTTAATCTTCATTACAAATCTTTGATATCGTAGTGCAAATGCAGTAAACTATTATCAGCCATAGTTCCATGAGAAATACTGTAATCTAAGCTTCTATTATTTTGTGCTTTCAAAACACCATATCAAATTCTTTAATTTTTTGCACCTTTTTTTCAACTAAATCTCTCCACATCAACAACCATGTTTCGCGATTGGACAATAACTTACAAGAGTCTACAACTATCTGGGCTTTCAACACTATCATACATCTTTGATTTTACATTCTATTCAACAATTTTAATCATTTCAACAATATTGGGAAGAACAGTTCCCCCAATCTATCATGAGTTTCTGTTGTTTGACATCAGTTTACGATACACATTCTTACCACAAGCAACGGTCCCGGTTTGGTTATTAATTCTCATCTCAGCTGGTATCCCAATACTTCAGTTTTTGTTGTTTGCCATCTTCTTTCGGTCATTGTCTATAAAGCGGCGATTATGGGACTTTCTTGCTGGCTGTTTATGTCTTCTTGGTGCACAAGCAACACAAATATGGGCTGTATCGTTGTTGAAAAACATTACTGGGCTCCCTCGTCCTGATATGATTGAGCGATGTGAGCCAATGGTACAAACAATCCCCATTACTCAATTATCAAATGTTGCTATATGTACTCAACCAAATTGGAATGTGGTCATGGAAGGATTTAGATCTTTTCCCAGTGGGCATGCATCAACAGTATTTTGTGGTATGATTATCACTTCATTAAACATGGCGGCAAAATTGCAGACATTTGACAGGAGAAATAATTCATTCAAAGTATTTTTAACAATTGCACCATTGTTGGGTGCTGCATTTGTGGCGGGGACAAGAGTCAGTGATAATCGACATTTTTTGAGAGACGTGATTGCCGGATCTATATTGGGTGTATTTGTTGGGGCATCATTTTATCATCAGTATCATCCAAGCGTATTTCAATTAACTAGTAGAGGGAGAGCGTTTCCACCAAGAAGATTCGGTATTTCGAGGTTTTTCAGAAATGTTGGAGGGTTTTGGCGTGTGGATAACAATGGGATGTTTGATGAGGTAGATGAGACGCGCACAATTGAGAATGATGATGTTGAAAGACGAATTCATGAAAGTGGACAAGGTGGAAATGTGAAGGTGAAGACACTAGCTGATAATATCAAGTTTGTAAATATGTTATGAATATTCTATATTCGTTAGGTAATTGAAAAGACCAACTTCATCTCATCGGAATACGTCTCTTATCACAATATCTTTCTCGTTCTTCTCCTTGCTTGTTTAATTTTATCTGTGGTTTGCTCCACCTCCTCATTAAATTGGTCCAACATTGCATTCTGCTCTTCAACTTCTGCACTAATTGTCTCCCCAATCTGTCGTTGTCGAGCAATAATTTTTCTCAATTGTTCCAATTCTTGATCTTGGGTTTGATGTATCTGCACTTGATGTTGTAAAAGTTCCTTGTTATTCAAAGGGAGAGTTTCCTCCGTCTCTTTAACATTTCCACCTCCACCCAATACTCGCGAAAATGCCTTGACATTCAGTTGTTGTGGTTGAATCAACATTTCATCTATTTTCGATTGTAGTTGACTAATCATATCCCTTCGTCTTTGCGATTCAGTCTTGTCTTCAATAGAACTGGAAGTGATCAAGTCAGTTATTGAAGGTTGGATAGATTTTCTAATTTGTTCTTTCAATTTAATCAAATTTGAGCCATAGGTAGTCAGTAGATCAAAAAGTTCAGTCTTTGTTTTACGATATAACTCATGCCAGTTTTCATTTGTCACCTGGGGTCGATCTTGAAATTTGAAGTTTTTGGGCAATTGTAAAAAGTTTATAAACTCACGTTCATTCTGTAGCGAGCGGTCGTCGATCATGGCATTAAGAAACTCGGTAAGACCTCTTTTCCTTTCTTCGATCACGTTGTATTTGTTCAACCAGTTGATTCGTTTGCCTGGTAATGCGTAAGGGAAATCTTTATGATTAATGCCCAATTCATGACATAAAGTATCAACTAGTTGTTCAAAATCTGAGTATCGCTTTTTGATGGAGTATGTTCGAAGCGGTAGTTTGATGTCAATTTGGTAATATGTAGAGCCATCGATTTCGACTTCCGTGGGTATCGTTACGGGCATGAGGGCGTTATATGTAATGTGTGTTAGTTTGGGCGTGGATATTTTTCCGTCTTTCGCTGAACGCGATTGATAAAGTTCTGACGATGGAAACTACAGAGGTGTCGTCACATCAGCAGCTTTAGAAAACAATAGAATATGGGAAATGTTCACCCATACTAAATCCAGCTTCTCCTTTGAAGTGAACGCTAGTTTATTGTCAATTTACAGTTACCTTCAACGTACACTATGACTTCGGAAACATACTACTATCATACAGTTCGACTACAGGGAATGTGGACATTGTATTTTGACTGGATGGACCCAATACTTCACCTCCTTATCTCTGTGAAACATCATATATGAGATCTCTGTTTGAGATGTATGTTCTTTTAAGTTCTTCGCTTGTGACATTCTCCACGCGCAAATGAAATTCTCAGTCATCGAAATTCTCTTAAATTGCTGCGAATTGACTAAAACACCCATCTTCATTGCACCATTGCACCATTGTCGCCATACATCTACCATGTCAAAATACCAAGCAGTGGACCAATCTGACTCAAATAGTGAACGGATTCACAGTGGCAGGTCCGAGGGGAATGGAGGGCAAGAAGGCGAACGCTTGCATCAAGACAATCCTGAACCCATTAGGGAAAGCCGTGTACCGGCCGATGATCGACTTTCTTCATCAGACATGGAAACCCAAGCCTTGTTAGACCCAGATGACCCAATTGTATCTCCATTGAACTTGGATAGAATAAAGTTACTAAAATACATCCAAACGGTTTTAGTCTTTGTCAATCTAGTATTATTCTTTGTTTTGTTATTCAGTGACTTTTTCCCCATACCCGGATTTAACAATAGAGGTAAATCGTTTTTACAAATCGATTTGGTATTGATATGTTTATTGATTAACGGATTGAATCAGGCATCCTTTGTTGTGCCTGCTTACTATGAACGTATTGGTGGGTATATAGTCCTGGGGTTGTTGCTAATTGATTTAATTTTGGTTATTGCTATTCCTGAAACGAGGCAAGAGCAAGGTTTTTTGGGTAGTTTCTTGATCTTGTGGACTGCCCTTACCTCGTTGCTTAATTCTCTAATTGACTATTGGGTTGAAGAAGCTAAGCATTACCAAGAGATTAGATATACTGGAAGAGTTGAAAAGCGTAAGACTGTTCGAGAATTGTTTATCATTTTCGTTAAGACCATTTTCGAGTTGTTCATTTTATGGGTTGTTTGGTGTATCAGTTTAACTATATGGTTGCATTGCTTTGATATTCATGAGAAACCTTGGGGACAATTGATTCCAGTGAATAACAACCAATTCAGAGTACATTTAGCTTGCTTTGGTGATGTGTACGATAAAAAATCTGATCAGCCAATAGTCTTGGTCGAAGGAGGTCAAATGACTTCGAGTGAAGTATTCCAAGAATGGATCGAAGAGTTGCATCATTTGGACAAAGTTGAGAGATATTGTATTTGGGATAGACCTGGGTATGGTTTTTCCGACTCTGCACCACCACCACAAAGTATTGGCATTGTTGTTGATTATCTTTCAGAAGCATTAGAGTCACAAGGGATTGAGGGCCCATTTGCCGTGGTTGGATTTGATATTGGTGGATTATATGCTCGAATGTTTGCCAGTAGACATAGAGCTAAAATTCATTCAGTCCTCTTTGTTGACGCTTGGCCGGCTGACTTGTTGAAGAAATGGCCATTTAGCGGGTCAGGAAAGAAGAATGAATCAACCAAGGTATTTAAACATTCCTTGGAAGTTATGGACAATATAACCGGTATCAAATTATGGTTAAAGGGTTTCATTTCGCCGTTGGGTATCATCCCGAGTTTCCATTGGTTTTTCCACCCCATGAAATTTTCCAGCAAGAGTCGAGTGTTTGGTAGGGATATGTATTATCAGTCGAAATACATTCGTGCTAGATGTCAGGAACAACTAATATCAGGTATTTTGTCATATAATGAAATTAGAGAGGCTGACATAAATGAGTTACAAGTTGGAGTCATTTCGTCAGATTTCATGATTAAAAAATCGTTGAACTGGGGTAAATGGCAACGAGAGTTGACAAAATTGAGTTCAAGAACCGCTGAATGGGTGATTGCTGAAAATAGTGATCATTTTATTTGGAGAAGTTCAAAGGGAAGAAAAGAGTTACAACAATTGTTGTTGCGTTTAATAGGTGAACAAGAATATTAGTACAGTTTAGAGATATTTAGTTCTTTTAGTTGAATAGTTGATGTCTCTGTAGCTGGGTAATATAGGGGTTTTGATGTTTGGTGTGGTGTAGTGTGTTCGTGTAAATTGAAACAAAATTGTTAATTGTTCGTTTCAATTAAAATCTTTTTGTCAACAATAAAGCTCACCCGTTCTAAAACAATTTTATTTCCTAAACTGTACAATAAACCAGATAGAAGTGGATAACACATCATAGGGTGTAATACAATATCCAAACAGATAATATACGGCTTCACTACATTACCAATATCACCATCACGTTAGAAGCTCGAGATATCCAAGACTTCACACTCAATCTTTTAAAGTCAAAGAGTTGCTATAATGCCTGAGAGCTCATCAATCTTGACTAGAGAACACATCACTCAACCACTTAGATTGTTATCAACCAGCAAATCAGGCTCAACGCATAATTTAAACTCGTTATCTGGATCTAGTAGTCCTCCATCACCAGCATTAGTTTCAACTGATCCTAATCCAAGCCTTGCGTCTCAGCAATTGCATCGTCCAACTCCTCAACAAAATCAACAACTGGAACTTCTCCAACAACAACAGCAGACACAGCAACAGCAACAACCACAGCATCAACAGGTGCGGCCGCAACTGGCGCAACCTTCACAGCCAATGCAACCGGTGCAACCAACTCAAAGACAACGAGCACGACTGCATCAACAACCCCTGGTTTCAAGAAGACCTTCATTTGGATTGCATTTCTTGAGCAGTTTTAGCATGAGATCACAACCACAGTCAGATGCATCTAGTTCCCATCAGACACCCCAATCAGCGCCACCACCACAACAACAGCAGCAACAAACACAACCGGCAAGAGCAAACTCGACTCCAGTGTCACCAGCACAACAGCCTCAACAACAACAACAACAACAACAACAACACAAAGCTATTTTAACCTCCACGGGAACGTCATCAGCACAACTGCAACCACACCCTTCACAGCAGCTGCCACCGCAACAGCCTCCCACCAGGCATCTACTGGGATCTCATATGCAAAACTCATCCCTTCAATTAATGTCAAATAGTCCCACATTGGGTAATTTGAACAGCTATGTTGATGAGGATATCAATGACGCCAATGTTACTGCATTTCACGATACACTTGAGGAACCACCTGAAGCTGCCACTGAAACTGCTGATGATGTTTTGAGGCCCCAACCACAACCAACCGCTACAGCCGTATCATCATCATCCTTTAATCTTGTATCTAGCGAGCCCAACTCCTCCTCGGCGCAAGACACGAAACAAACGTCTGACGAGGGTAAGGATAAAGATGGAACCTTTTCAGTTCGTTTAACACCATTAATTGATCACTCATCATCTTCAAGTGGGCTATATTTCTCCCCAATCATACGTAAAATCAAGCCAGGAGCTAAAGTTAGTATTGGCCGGTATACTGAAAAGAACAAAGCCGCAGCACATGCAGCACAAGGATCCTCAGCTCCCATAGTTTTTAAGTCGAAAGTTGTTTCACGTACACATGCACTATTGGATTGTAATGAGGATGGGCAATGGTTTCTCAAAGATTGCAAATCATCACTGGGTACATTTCTCAATCACATTAGACTTTCACCAGCATCTCAAGAAAGTTCATTGATGCCAGTGATTGATGGAGACATAATTCAATTGGGTATGGATTATCGTGGAGGAACAGAGGAAGTTTATCGATGTGTTAAGATGAGATGTGAATTTAACAAGAGTTGGCAACGTAAAGTGAATCAATTCAATTTGGAAATTCACAAGAAGTTTAGGAACTTGAGTATAAGTGATCCGAATATATTGGCAAATAGTGGCGCTGGTACTGGTAATAATGGTGAACCAGGGTCCACAGACAATAGTGAGTGTGCCATTTGTCTAATGAAGGTTGAACCATGTCAAGCGTTGTTTATAAGTCCTTGTTCACATGCATGGCATTATAAATGTATCAGGCCGATCATTATCAAGAGCTATCCTCAATTTTATTGCCCTAATTGTCGAACAATGTGTGATTTGGAGACTGACTTGGAAGATGATGATGATGATTGAGGCAAAGGGGGGGAATATTGAAGTTTGAAAGTGTGTATGCATTATGTATAGGGAAAGAGGGGAATGGCGTGTGTATCTAGAGTTATAATTATCATGTTTTTTTCTAGTTATTGAATGGGGAGGACATGTAGAGGTTTGCTAGAGAATATAATGGTGTATATATGAAGATTGCTGAAATCAGTTTGAAGAGAAGTCTTTTATCAGCCACACGCTGACTAAAATCCAGAGAATAGCGAAGATCGCTCAGTAATATATCAGTTCAGCCGTTAATGCACGAGGGGCAAGACACCCTCTTGTTGACAAGCGCATCCCTCTGATTAACCAACGTTTGATTCAATACAATATTCCAAATTGAGAAACTATCTGGACTATTTTGGTAATAATATTGAACGTTTTTTTATTTTTTCATCCCTTTCGTCAATCACTTTTTCTAGGCAAACAATATGTCAAGTGAATTATTTTTAAATACCCGAAATCAAGAGACCATAAACAACCAACATAGAAAAGAATGACAACTACAATGTGAACTTTCTTCAAACAGCTACTATTATTATAAAATTATATTAAGAACTATAAAAAATACACGTATTTTTAAATGTTTGTGGTTTCCCTAATAAACTTACAATAACAAAGCAGCAGCACCAACCAAAGCAGCACCGACTTGCAATTTACCAGCACCGGCTTCGAATGAAGAGACTGATGGAGCTTCTGATGATTCAGCAGCAACAGTTGATTTAGATTCTTCAGCTGATGAAGCTGGAGCAGATGATTCAGCAGCAACAGTTGATTTAGATTCTTCGGCTGATGAAGCTGGAGCTTCGGTGGTTGACAATGGGCAGTAAGTGGTGTAGATGGTGTCAACGTCAGTGACAGTGGTTAAACCGGTGGTAACTGGAATTTCAGTACATTTGTTTTCTTCACAAGAAGTGATGGTGACAACAGTGGTGGCAATGTCAGTGACAGTTGAGTTGTATGAAGCGACGGCTGAACCAGCGACGGCGGACAAGATAGCGACTTTTGAGTATTGCATTTCTGATATTAATATATGTTGTAGATTAAGCGAGTGTAAGGTTTAATGAAGAGAAAAAGAAAAAAAAAGGAAGAGAAAAAAAGTCTTAGCAGGGGGATCTTGAGCTTAATTTATAATGGAAAAAATTCTAACTCTTCAACTTATGAAGGCGAATAGTTTAGAAGTAGAAAAACAATGCAAAATGCAGCATCTCTCATAGTGTAGAGGCTTTTGTTTTAGTCATACAAAAGCTGCTTTGTTTATTTCGCCGCCTGATTTGGTTTTGAGTTCATTTAAACTCGAGATTTTGGGATTTTTTAGTGTTTTAGTATTTTTGCATTGTTCTTATTGCTCTATATTTGGTAACGGCACTACTCTTATGAGTTCATTAATATTATTTCTATTGTTATTTAAGGGCATATGCAGTACGACGATATTACATCGTGTGCGGTAGTGTACTGTGCACAATTATTTCTGTTTTAGGAAACTGCATAGCCCGATTGGGATTATTCACTAGTTTAAAAATAGCAACTCAACAGAAAAAATATAAAAAAAGAAAATAAACACTGCAAAATAAAATATTAAACGAGTTACAAAAATGAATAAAAAAGAAATTCAAAAGCTAAAAATTAATAATCTCGTGCCATTGAAAGTATGAGTTCTTCGTATTGTTAATAAATCCATTGCTCCTATTTCTACAAACTTCCTGGCTGAAGCTAATTTTGTATTGGAGAGTTTGTTTACGATTTTAGACGTACAAAAGGACTCATAACTTGCTATCCCCATTCTTTTTCCCCAAAACGCAAAAAAATGGCAAATTAGTAATCTTTTGCCGCCCCATCCGCGTGTAACAATATCGCTCTCTCTATATCCTCTCTTTTTCTTATCCAGATCTGATGCTCAGTACAGTCCACTGTGAGTACAAAAATCTTGTCCTTTTATGATTATCCGTTTTTACTAATTGCAAGAATTTCATTTGATCTGAGTCCTGGCTGTTATTTTTTTTCTTAGCATTCGTTGTGTGTCGAGTCGCCGCAGTTAAAAAGATAAATATGAAAATAACTTCAAAAAGAAACGTTTGCTTGCTTGTGTGTGTCGTGCGAAGGTAACAAATAAAAAAAAGAAACGGAGTGGTCCTCATCCGATTTGTTTTGATTGTTTATTCGACATAGAAAGCAAACAAACAAACAAAAACAGATGGTATGAGTCCAAAATAATTTTTGACAGACAGGCAAGGGGAAAAGAGAGAGGGGAGCGCTCACTGCAATTCACAACAGTTTCCGTATTAGTCATAGTTGTTACCATTTTTGGTTTCGGTTTCGGTTTGTTCTTTTTTTCTGTTTAAAGTAAAGTCCGCCTTCCATACCGCTTATCACTAGAATTCAAAGTTTAATAAATTTTGGGTTGAATTTTCTATTGGTTACTTAGCTGTGTTGAAACTACGAGTTAAATTGCTACTTTGGTATGTAACTCCGCTTTGTAAATGTACATCACTGGCATGCGAAACGGAGAAATTAATGGGAAGTTTGTATTATACCCGAGCTTTAAAGAAGCAAAAATTTTTTACCCTGGATCCTGTATATAGAAATTCTATTTTGTGCTTTTTTATTTTAATATATATATATATATGTATGTCCTGCATATTGTTGTCTTTTAACCAGTAGAAGACTTTTAACATTCTTTTGACTGTGACTAAACCTAATAGACTTTACAGTATTACACATGACAAAGTACGAAAATGTGATCAAAAGACTACGGTAAGGGGTGTCCTGTAACTTGATGGGGGCTCTTGGCGTTTGCTGATCCAGCTTCACTTTGCCAGTTTAAAATTTTTCCGATACGATAAAAAGCTGTCTCGTGGGTTCATAATATGGAGATGTAATGCCAATGGGAAGCACAAAATAGGAGATAAGGACCAGGTTCAAAATAATACTTCAAAATTGCACAATTATTTACTTGATTGAGTAAATTCCAATAAAGAAGGGGGGGCAATTACTTGCTTCAGCCAGCTATACTATAATCACTTAGTTCACTCGTAATTTCATAACCTCCTCCCCTCGTGGCCCAATGCCCATGTGGAACATCGGCTATCTTAAAGTAGTAATTCAAAACATTACATTATTAGGCATTGTTCAATTATAATAAAAAAAAGCTGGCTTAGAAATATAGAAGATGTTTTCCTTTGTTTAAAAGCTCGATTGTCTAGCATTGTTGTGGTTACAATAATGGACCTGGGGCGAGAGGAGAACAATTATCTCCCTCGGAAATTGCAAACCCGTCTCTCTCATTCAGTTTGTACCCTCATCATCATGGTAGAACATGGCATGATTAATTTGCTGTTTGGTTTGCAATTGCAGTTGCACATGAGGCCACAGACACGGTATGTTTTGTCCTTTTTCTTCTCTATCTCTTCCCCTTACACCAAGTTACATTTAAGTCACTATTTACGAAAACGAAGCCACGCTTTTCCTTCTGCTCTTGCCAAGATTCAGCGGCATGAGGAAGAGCATGGATATAGGGTTAAATTTAAGAATACAACTGTTGTTACATGTACACAAAATACAATTACCCTTTACAACTCCAAAAAAAGAGCGCGTCACTGTGTTTTCATTTTTGTTACTTGATTTGATCAAAATATAAACAAACACCGTTACCAATGCGGTAATTGATCCAAAGTTTTAGTTAAAGGTAGGTAACAACATACGGTGGTAACTAAAACAGGTGAGGTATGTGCCGATAAGGTGGATTTCACCTCACATGGTGAAATGCTTCTAGATTATGTTTCTCCCTTGGAATGTTTATGCAGAGCGCAGTACAACTACATAATTGAATGTCTCTTTCCTTTTGGCGGGTCATGACGGTGGTGGTGGCGGTGGTGGTACAAATACCTTAAGCCACGCGCATTAAATATTGAAAGAAGGATGGTCTTTGTTTTTTTTTTTCAAATCGTTTGTGGCACATTTGAGAATGGTAAATCACAAGCGAGCAAGCTTAAATAACTTTGATTTAATGGATGTGCAATTACTTCTCGCGTTTATTGTGTATGTTTGTACTTCTTCACGATTGCATATCAACGTCACTTGCTTGAGCAATTGCAGTAATGAACGCCACCTGCCGCACTGCGATTGCAATGTGAAGGGGACTTGTGTAACTAAAATCGTTCTGTGGCATTTGCCATACATACGGTCTTTCCTTACCATCTATGTGGGACCTTGAAATTCTCTCACTCGCTCAGTATTATGCTCAGACTTGCTGATAAAGTGATCTATGCCTTTCTTCGGTTGAATAGTATTGTGTAGTGGAAGAGAAAAAATCAACTTTGCTCTTTGACTTTGCAACCAACATAATCTCTTTATAGGTAAACACGTTTTCGTTGGGCGGTATAGGAGAACCGTAAAAGTGAGCAAAATAAGTAAATTCTTCCAAAGTGATAGTACGACTTTGCTCTATCTTACTGTTCAATGTGTAAAGAAATGTATAATTCTAATGATGTGTAGATCTGCTTTTTTTGTGCTAATTTTGATGTAAATTTCGATCAATGAGTTTTTGCAACCTGTGATTGATATGTCACCTAGAGACTTCACTGATGCAAAGTTTTTTAGAAAATCGATAAAGTTAAATAAACTATACCTTATGTTTATTTACCATTCAAGTAATACTATGATACTGTCTGTTTTTCTGGTAAAAATCTAGGTGTGTAACTAATCGCTATTGAAAATTTTGTCACTAGTTATTCAATAACCAGAGCATATATTTTCTGAGGCAATGTGCGAAATGCAGTTTTTGCTTGATGGCCTTTGTCTTGTCGCATAAAGCCAACAAGTGACACAGATTTCTAGTGCCTGGTATGGGGTGATTATTACTTAAACAGGACACGCATATTACAGTAGCTTACCATTTGTAACTTTAAGGGAAGACGTTATAGTTTGTTGTATGCTTCATACACAGAGTGGTTAGACCCATTAAAGGTTATGTATTGCTGTGGCTGAGAGGTACCCTAAATTTATTGTGAATTGATAAGCTTAATTCATTTGGTCTGTAGAGTGCAAGGTAAGTGTGTCGTAAATTACGCGACATTCAATACGTGTCATTAGAAGCGGTAATTGGCGGCACGAGAGGGAAGAAAATTTCACCACTTTATACCAAACACGTTCACTACGACTTTACAATGTTCTTTCTCTTTACCTAAATAACCCTTTTTTTATTATATTTTGAATATATACGTTGAATTAATAAAAAGTTATAATCTATCAAAGTAAAAAAATGAAATGACAACTTAAAATCAGACAAGCCAAAGCCTTGCTAGTGTACAGATATTGAGAATGTGCTCCACTCGGTGAAGTCTCTCTTTCTCCTTTAGTCATAAAATTAAGTACTAATGGATATGCTCTTCAAATTTCCTCCTTCCCTTTCTGCTCTGCTGTTCCGCCTACCAACACTCGTAACCTCCATCAACGACCAAGTTATGCCCAGTAGTATAAGATGAGGCGGAATCAGAAGCCAAATACAAAATAGATCCAACGAATTCCTTTGGTTCAGCCATACGTTTCATTGGAATTTTGCTTTCCCATTCAGCCTTCATATCAGCATGACCAGCAATGACATTTCTAGTCAATGGAGTCAAAATATAACCAGGACTCAAAGTGTTGACCCTGATGTTATATTTAGCCCATTCACAAGCCAATGACCGAACCAAATGTATAACACCAGCCTTTGACATATTGTACATACATTGTGGTTGAGGATCATTGACAATGGTACCCGACATTGATCCAATAAGAATAATAGAACCTTTCTTGTTGGCAGCAATTAAAGGTCTTGCAAATGATTGTGAAACGTAAAATGCACCCAATCCATTAACCTTCACTATGGATTCAGCATTCTTGGCAGGATATTCTTCAGCTGGGAAGTTTTCAGCATAACCCGCAGAATTAATCAACAAGTCTGAAATCTTACCGTGATGTTCGTTAATAGCTTTAAATGTCAATTCGACTGATTCAGCGTCTCCGATGTTACAAGACCAGGCAGAAACTTGACCAATTGGAGATTCGTGTTTGCCCTTCATTTGTTCTTCACCCCAAAGTAAAATTTCCTTAGCGGCTTGTTGTGTTCTTTCCAAATTGACATCAATAAGGGCAATATCGGCACCTTGTGCAAGTAAGGCTCTAGCGACAACAGCGGCTAAACCACCTGAACCACCAGTCAAGATGGCTAATCTGCCATCTAGTCTGAATGATGGGACGATATTGTCGTATGCGTAATATGATGATGGATCCATGGTTAAATATGATTAATAACGATTGATTTGATAAGTTTGTTGTTTAATATAAGAATACGTAGTAAAAAGATGAACAGGTGATAAGAGTGGTGAGAGAGATATGGTTAGGTATTTATATGATTTTCAAATTATCCATTCCCATCCCCTTTCCTTTTTTTTTGTACAGTACGCACAGTTTGATAAAAACGCTTAAATTTCTTTTTTTGAAACAGTAACCGATACACAAAACAAATTGGGGGTGTAACATCCTATTGTTACTAATCAATAGAATTACTGTGTATATAGACCATGTTGATATCAGTAATACACCCCTAGCACTAACATACACACCTCCATAGAGACACACACAAAGGGATACAGAGAGAAAGAGTAATAGTAGAATAGAAACTGAAAGGGAATGCAACAGTATTATTAACTATTAATAGTAATCAAATAAATAATAAATTCTTGTGCATGCCCCCCCGCCTTTCAACTCAAGTTGTGGATGATCAATAGCAATAGACCAAAGGAAGGTCATAGATTCAAATAGTTTATATGGGGTATGCATAGATAAGAAGTTAGTAGTTACCGAATGGGATATTCTTAGTGTTTATGGCTGGGTATAGTTTCGGAGAGATTATACTTTTATTCTTCCTTTACTTCTTCCTGTCAAAAATTCCAATCGTTTCATTGTGTGTGACATATTAATACCTGTGCCTGTTCTCTCTCTTTACTATGTGATTTCATCGGAAGAATTATACAAAAAAAGTGAGAACTGTTGTTGTTGTATACAGGACACATAAAATAATTCCTCCGATTTCATACAAAATACAAACTTTAAACAGAGAAAGGCGGGCCTATCAGCACTCATTACATCTTTCATCCCCTTTCTGTTGACCCTTGTACGTTGTTATTTATAGCCACAGTTTTCATTCATAAGATTGTGGAATTTGAAATCGGTTTCAAAGATAACGGATATATATCATTGCCGATTACCGCCGATATGTCCATTTGATTAATTATATAGGAATAAATTCTCGACATGATGTTTGCCACAGTGTAGTAGCAGCATTTCATTGAGTATGATGAAGTGAATTATGACGTATTACAGCAGAATAGTGAAGTAGAGGGGGTGTTAATCTAAACTTCGTAAGCCAATGTCGCAAAACCGTCAACTTCTCGACAGTTACAAAATACAAATCTCGGTTAGTCTTGCTCAACTTGTTCGTTTATCTTCTGTTGCTTTTCGTTTCCTTTCGACTGTATTTATGATGTAGAGATGCAGTATTTGTTGCTTTGTGAAGTTGTTGCTCACAATGTACACCCTGTTATGGCTATGAGTTTAAGCAGAATGTTGTGCTATAACGTTTCTTTTTATTTGAAAAACGTTTCCATTATACAGTACTTTTTACCGAATTTGGATTTAATAGCTACATACATACAGGAACATCTTACTATAAGTACATGTTAAGTCAACTAGAAGTCGTTTCGTGTCATTTAACTGCTTTTATTAAGGACAATATACTACTATACACACCTTTTTTTGTTCTTTATAAAGTTTTTTTGTTTTGTGTAACTGAATCTAATATTTCTTTTGTTGAGATGAGATCAAAGTGAAACACATCTTTCTGATATGATATCATTGTGCATACAATACATAGCAATAAATGTACAACGTTGTCAGAATGAATGTCTCGTAAAGGGGTTGATCCGCATTTCAAGGTTAAGTATATTTCAAATTACCCCCCTCCAACCAAAACAACAAATTTCGTTAAAAGAACAATTAAAAATGTTTTCCAATGATAGCTCTACCAGTTTGAAACTCCACGAAGGGGATCGTAGAAGAAAGTATATCTACAGAAGATATCTCTGGAAAGTCAACTTTTTCACTAGAAACAATGGTGTTACCCAATGTTGAATGGCGGTGAGCAAGAAACTTACGCATCAATCGTAGATTTACTTGTATTGGTGATAAAGATAATTTTCACTCAATCCAACCGACATCAAGTAATTGCGTTGGCTCAATTACATTCGAAATTGGCTGTGATCGTCAGAGAGGAAATGTACAACTTCATTCATGCTTACTCTCCATACACTACTTATACGAGATACTATGAAAAGTTAAGGAAATAGCCTAGAGGAATCAACGCTATGATTAGAATGATCTCTATCCCATGATTAATACAAGTTTCTGTGACCTTTCTCTCAACCTTACTCATGAAATCGTCCACAAACTCTCAATTCGTATGATCATGTACATTTTTCAAGTGCATGGAGCTATACAACCGAAACACCAAATAGCTGCAAAAACTATTATTTAGTTCAAAGGACAAGCGCTTCCCCCAACTTATCTTGGTCTACAGAAAAGCTCAACTGATTGTTTAGACTTTACCCCACTTCACTCACCTCTTTTTCTCTTTTATACCTAAGTGCAAATCGGACTTGAGTCTCCTTGCACAATAAAAACGTTTTTTTTCTTCGTATTTAGGCTCACCACCTCCGATTTGGAAATGTTTAGCGCGACATTCTCGGTTGTAGAGTGGGGAGGAAAGATTCTTCTGAGTCATTCAAGCAACATATATATACATATGTACATCCAAAAACCTGCACCTGAATCACTCTTAAGTAAAAGCTTCTATACGGTTTTCTGCAATGTCAGTCATTATAAGACCAATTGAAGCTAAAGATAAACAACAATGGTTAAATCTTTGGACTGGCACAGGAGGTTACATTGAATTCTACAAATCATTAGATAAAATTACCCCAGAAATTTCCGAAACTACATTTGCTCGTTTCCTTGATCCTAATGAACCAGTTTACTCATTAGTTGCCGTTGATTCCAATTCACCTGACAGGATCATTGGATTTGCCAACTATTTAACTCATCGTAATACTTGGACCATCAATGATGCTTTATATTTGAATGATTTATTTGTTTGTCAAGATAATAGATTACATGGAGTTGGTAGGAAATTGATTGAGACAGTTTATGATGAAGCTGATCGATTGAAATGCGAGAAATGCTACTGGTCAACTCAATTTGAGAATCATCGGGCTCAATTATTGTATACTAAAGTGGGAGTTAAATCTGGATTCTTACTTTATCGTCGTCCAAATCTGTCCGATTGAAAGAAGAACTAGACTTTTATATTGTTATGAACTTTTGAGTTGTTAAATGTATAAGATTCTGCGACTACTCTTTTGTAGATTCTGTTTCCCTGAAGCTCAGGACCATTGTTCTTCTAATCTATTCAATTGAGTCGAGTTCACTGATGAAGCTGACACCTACTACTTAGATCTGCCCGCCTTTGATAACACAGCCAAAGTACACGACGTTGCGCTTCCCTTTTGTGTACTTTTATTTTTTGTTTTTGTTTACGGATTGAATCGTATGTCGTGTTAGGATTTACAAAACTCCTGTTGGTCAAAACCTTTTTAGCAACCAATCACCCCTTGTCATTGAACATGAATTTTATCAAAAAGTTTATAGGGACAACCCCAACTGATGAAGTTGCTTCGATTCCATCAGGAAAATTATTCCTAACGCGATCAAAACAGTCACCAAAAGGGGAAATTGAATGTTTGTACAATGATGCTTATGCTGCAATTAAACAAACAACAACCCCCTTTTTCTATCAGTTGTGCATTACAAAAGTGTATCAAGAAGGAGAACGTGAATTTAGTAGCAATTCCAACTATTCTGATGATGAATATGATGAGGACGAAGATGATGAAATTGAGGCAAATTCATCAATTGTTCTGCCAAATCCTAAATATGATTCAAGACACTCTTCGAAAGATGAATGGGTGTTTCCGATAACTGAGGACTTGAGATTTTTTCGCAAAGGTGTAGCATCTGATGGGAGTTCAAAAGCCATTGCTTGGAAGGATTTGAATGGCGATTTAGGTGATAAATTTGAATTTATTGTTGATGATGATGTGAGAAATAGTGATTTTGAGTCGTTCATGATGACTATTTATAAATGCTTGTATGAACAGAAGTATCACGAAAGTTCAATTAAAATCAATGACGTCAGTTTATTAAAGGAATTTATTCATAATCCAAAACTGGAATTGTTGAATTTTGATGACTTGGAATATGAAGAGGAATCTGAAACTGATCATAGTGAAGTCGAACCGGATTTCAAAAATGCTGATCAACTGAAGGAAGAAGAGGGACAAGCATTGTTTGTTGATACTGAAGATATCAACAGCTCAAGCACAGGAACCAGTGAAAATGAGAAACAAGTAGCTCCCAAAGGTGAAGTCGTCTATTCAACAAAAAGATTTGCCTTACATTTGTACGACTCTACAACCGGTATATTTGTGTTGAAAAGTAGCTCGGTTGAATTGAAGTTAATTAATTTGAGCAAATGGGAACAAACATTGTACATTACTTCAAATGATGGATTGACTATCAATGCAACAGTGAGTAAGAATATGAATCCAACATTCAACTATGAACATCTGTCTTTTATCTTCAACCATTATACATTCAAAGATAATGAAATTGTCGCCAACTCGTGGTTATTAAAATTCCTCGAGTTTAGTGATTTGGTTCAATTTCAGAACAAATTCATTGTTGCAATGTATGAGACATTAAACAAGAAGAAATTTGGTGCAGATAAAGGAGAAGATGGGTACTTTGTTGATGCATTTTCAAACTTGGATTTGAATGATAAAGAAGAGGCCGTGAGTGAGGAGGAGGACGAGGTATCAGAAGAAGAAGAACCAGAGGTTGATGAATCAACAAAGAAATTCAATGAGGAGTTGCAAAGCTTTGCAAAAAAGGATAAAAACACATACTTGAGTGTTGGTTATAAAGATCGTGCTTATGTAGCCCGTGGTGACAAGATTGGAGTGTTTAGCCAGTGTGATAAGTCATTGAACTTCCAAACAACAATCAACAATGTCACAGACTTGAAAGGACACAACTTCAATCCCCAAAAGATGTTACTTCATCAAGAAGATCAATTTTTGATCTTGTCTAACCCTGACGTAAATGATAAAGCACTTTATAAAATGGATCTCAATCGAGGTAAGATTGTCGAAGAATGGAAAATTTCCGATAACGTACCGATTAAATCATATGCTCCTAGTTCCAAGTTCGCCCAATTGACAAACCAACAGACATTGACTGGTATTTCTTCCAATGGACTTTTTGAAATTGATCCTCGATTGAGAGGAACCAAATTAGTTAATGATCAAACTTATAAACAATATAAAACCACAAACAATCAATTTCAGACATTAGCTACAACTGAAAGTGGACATATTGCTTTGGGTTCGGGTAAAGGCGATATTCGATTATTTGATCGATTAGGTGTCAATGCCAAAACAGCATTGCCGACCTTGGGTGACCCTATTGTTGGTATTGACGTGTCTAAAGATGGTAGATGGATCTTGGCCACTTGCAAGACATACATCTTGTTAATTGATACCAAGATTTCAGCAGGTCAAAAAAATGCGGGTAAATCAGGTTTCACAGCCTATTTCGATAAAGATAAGAAACCAACTCCAAGAAGGTTACATCTCTTACCTGAACATGAAGCTTTCATTAACAATGCCAATCACAAGAAAGAATTACAATTTTCAAGAGCCTACTTCAATACAGGATTAGATCAAAAGGAAACGACGATCATTTCATCTACTGATAATTATATAATTACATGGTCTTTACTGAAGGTTTTGAAAAATGATCCGGTACCTTATGTCGTTAAAAGATACAAGCAAGATGTTGTTGCTGACAACTTCAAATACGGATCGAATAATCAATTGATTATGGCGTTGCAGGATGATGTGTCGATGGTGAGTCGGAGAAGTTTGGTTAATCCCAAGGATGTGTTTCAAAAGTAGTCCTGCCACCAAACTGTTTTTCCGAAGTTCAATTCTGATTTCGTGGGTAGTGTTTCTCTTTAATACAAAATTTTAATTCAATACACCTTTAGGAAGACACTTGTTCTAGCAAATTCAACGAGCTAATCTTCTACCAAAATTTGAATGTGTTTTTCATTTCTTGTGCCCAAATTCGTCTAAATGCATTTAGTTTCTGTAATCTAGTGGGCTTAAAATCATGTATATCAATTTCTTTAACTTGTGATAAATCTGGATAATGATCATATGGTATACGATTTATCCTGGCGTGGATTTTACGAACCCATCGATTGAAACCGGGAGAGTCAATTAGTAGTCGATACAAGTATTCATGGATCGAGTTTGGTGGTGGTCTCATGTTCAAAGATTTAGTGGTTACAAAGTGATGGTGTAGTGGTGGTTTCTTTTAGGGGAGCATTTGTACTTTGGATCGGTGTGGAGAGCTTCGATGAAGTGTTCAAGCTTAACGTTTAGAGCAATATTGATGATTTTTTTTCGTCAATGGCTAATTTTAGATCAGTAGGATAGAGTAAAGGATAGGCTTATGAATCAGCGATTACACCCTATAAGTAGAATAATAGCAGAGCAAACGATCCATAATCGATGATCTGCCCCAATGGGCCCAAGTACAGTCTTTTGATGACAGGTAACAGTACAATCGTAATAAGGTAGTTATTCACGTGATATAATTTCCTATTAAAGACAAATCATAAACATTCTCTTTCTCCTACAAACGTCTTCTGATAAAAAAATACATCACCAAATATATACACCATAACAAAACCATCCGCCATTGAAGGAGGATCTTCAGTTTATCACCCACACTGCCACAGATTATAGCACATAATGGCAAGATCACTATTATCGCTGCTGGAAGATGATGAATTGATTGATGAAATTGAAGAAATCGATTACGATCTTCTACCGCTTGGGGATTCTGTACACAAACAACAACAGCAATTGCTACAACAATCACTTGACCATCAAACGTTCATCCCAACTAGACCTAAGTCAGTACCACCACATCTAGACAACTTGCGAATATGTCTTCCACCAAATAAAGATAATACCAATCGATATACGAATGAGTTATTTGACGCCACAAATAACCTTATTGTCCAACAAAGGCGAATCACTTCAACACGAAACCTACAAAATTTACATGATTGTAAAGTGATGCCACCGGATCAAAAGTTTCTTGGATGTGTTGAATGGAACCAGATGGAAGAGGTTGATTTTGAGTTGGATGATGTTACAAGGACCAGGGTTTTCAACAATCGATTCAAAAGACCTATTGATGAAATCAATCCTGAACTTAGTGAATACTTTAGGATACACCAAAATGAAAACAAGGAGAATCTAACTAAGCCATATAAAGTTACGAAAAAGGCACCAGCATTGACTAGGCGTAAAAGCTTGCCATTAGTTGAAACCAACAACATTCAGAAAAGAACTTTCCTGCCATTCAAGAAGCCATCGACAAAAGTTGCCACTAGATCCGTTCCCGAAGGCGTATGTCAACCAAGACACCAGTCCCTTACCCCATCAAAATCATGTCTTAGCATTGAGGATGCCAAAGTTTACCTAATTGAATCTCTGACTGGATTAGTTAATCAAGCAACGGATTTTGCTACTGAGCTCAATGGATGCACTAATGAAGCACTACCGTTCCCTGAACATGAAAATGAAGTGGTGCAGATCCCAACAAACTCCAATGACGCTCAACAAATGGCAATAATACGAATGTTTAATTTTAAATTGAATAATGCAAGAAAGGGAATACTGACTGGGTTTTATTCAGAGAAGGAGTTCAAAGATTATCTAGCCAAACTCAAGAAACAGGAAGCTTCAAGTGCTGCACGAGATATGGGAGTGGAGATTGTTTCTCAAAATACATCTAGTGGAGGAGATAATAATCCTTCATTGAAGGAGAAAAAAGTCAAATGGGCTGATAATCTAGAATGGTGAAGCTCTTGCTTTGTAACAGAGGGGTATACTTTGATATAATGCACTTTCTTTTTCTTTTTAGACTAAGTTCTGCTACAGCCCTGTTACAGCCTCTTTAATGTCGTACGCGTAATAAACTTTTTTTTTTCCTCTTTTGTTGACACAGGAATTAAATTTCATCAACACATTTTCAACTCACATTGCCCAACCCAACAAGAAGCAACTCACATTTTATCACATCACTACAACAGATACCCACCACAACTCTAACAGTTCCAACATGTCCACATTCTTTGATGAAATGCAAAAGTCATTTGCCGACGTGAAAATCACCGACGGTAAGATCGACACCTCAGATTTCTTACAAGCTTCCGAGTCACTTGTCAAATTATTTGATTTATTAGGATCAACTGCATTTGTTGTTGTGCAAAATGATATGAATGGTAACATAGCCAAGATCCGTAAAAAATTATTGGAAGACCCGGCCAACGCATCCACTTTACAAGATTTGATTCTAACTGAATCGAAAACCAAGACCAAGACTGCCACTCAGGGGTTATTATGGTTATCACGAGGTTTACAATTCACAGCACAAGCAATGAGAGAAACTATTGATCAACAAACTAAAGAATTGACTACTACTTTTACTGATGCTTATAGTAAAACTTTGTCAAAGTATCATGGTATGTTCGTTAAACCAGTTTTCAAACTTGCCATGCAAGCATGCCCTTATAGAAAGGATTTCTTTGCTAAGTTGGGAGCTGATCAAACCAAAGTTGCTGAGCAGTTGAAGGTTTGGTTGGAAGCTTTGGAGAAGATTGTCAAGATTATTTTTGACTTTTTTGCATCGGGAAACTATGGTAAGGGATTATAAAGAGATAATTTTGGAATATGACGATAAATACGATTCAAAACTATAATAACAAATATTTAGACTCTATTGATAGAACATTGTCCCATTCCTCTTTAACCATTGTATTCTCTTTCTCTATATCTTCTAATCTTGTACCTCATCCTCACCGATTTTCTTTGTTGCCTTCATCAATTCATACAATTGACCAATTTGCTCCGGGGTCATCTTATCCAATTCCGTCTTGCTCAATTTTCCTTCAAGCCATTTCCCTCCATCAACTTGTTTCAAATAATCTTGCCATTCTGTTAAAAAACCAACTATATGCAATGGATTATCGATTTTTTTATGATCTTTGAATTCCTTTTTGACGTATTGGTCACCCAAATAACGCAAGTCTTGAGGTAATTTATGAACATGAGCTCGTAGTATGGCTCGGTATAATTTCAATGGTGGGAATAACGGAGTTTGGTTTGGTCGTTCTGGACGACGTGGTCTCACTCGAAGTGCTAATGTTGGTCTCATTTGTTAATTCAACTAGTTGGATAGGGGTATGTACGTGACCAAATGTGTGTTATTACAAACCATGCATGCTAACGTAACTGAGGTTTTGATTTTTCCACCATATCATAGATTTTCAAAGAATAATCCTGCACATAGAGCATATATATAAAGTATCGAAAGCAAAGCCTACCAAGAGATAGATTGTTAGTTGTTAGACACGCATCGTTCAGGGTTCTTAGATGGCTTTGCACTTTGAATACGGAATAACGCGTACGACAAGTGATCACCGAGAGATCTTATTGCCTATGAAACAACTAAGCCAAGGATTTCAGCTCCTCTTGAGACATTTCCCACTGGACCAGTATTGACTGTAATCTGAGTCATTTATAGACAACAGGATTTGAACGGAAAGGTGTAACATTTAGTCTTGATGTAAATCCCGAGCATTGTCAACGATCTTCTCGCGCTACAGCCTCTATCCACTAGATGTTCACAACAATCACCCTATTGTTAAGGACTTAATCACCTAGTTGGGTAATAAACTGAAACTTGTTAGCTCAACGGACACGGCATGAATTACTTCACCCCTTGCATTATATAATGGATTAATACAATGGATTCAATGCTTTGGGCTCTGTTTAAAAGCCATTTAAAGCCATGTTTATGTTTATATGCTACATACCAAATGGGGAACCGGTAGCGCGGTATTTGATTGTTTTTTGAAGTTTATTTAATCGACAGTTTTTGTAACCAATTGCAATTTCCTAATTAGGATATTTTTTTGATCTTTCAGTCCAAATGAGTATCGAAAAAGTATCAAACAGATCTTCAACACATGGTACAAAGTATCCAAACTTTAACAAATTGATGATGATTTATATATCACCAATTGTCGTCAACTGTCCTGGTGGAAAAATTTGGAAAGAGATGTTTATCACTCACTTTTATTCATTCTTTTCATCAAGAGTTCGTCAAACCCATTTGTTAAACCCCTTTGAAGTTACATAACTTAAGATCATGAGAATCAATACCCTTATACTATCTGCTGCTTTAGCTGCTGCTGCACCTGCTTCAGTCGATGATGCTGAATTATCTGCTATTCTTAACTCAGTCCAAACTGCAACCGCATCAGATGCTGTTTTAGGTGATGGAATCGAATCAGCTACTTTGCAAAATACCAATACAGCTGCAGGAACAGCTACAGGTACAGCTACTGCTACTGCCGGTACAACTACAACGTCAGACTCACTTGGGGGATTAGTTGATGGATTACTTGGAGGAGGTGAAGCAAGTGGAACAAGCCAAACTCAAGCTGCTACTACTCAACCAAATTTGTTAGCTTCTGGTGCTTCAACTGGTAAGACTTCTACAGGAACTGGTGATGATTTGCTTGGAGATCTTTTTGGAACTGGCTCAGGTTCAGCCACTGATGGAGCTGCTAGTAAGGCCGTCACTACAACATCTACCGGCCAATCAACAGCAACAACAGAAGGGTTCCTTGATGGATTGTTAGGTGGTTTATTTGGAGGCAATTCTGCTACCACTGGCACCACAACTACAAGTACCACCAGCAGCGATTCAACATCAACTGGAAGCGGCTCATTAGGTGACTTGTTTGATGACTTCTTTGGTTCAAGCTCAGAAAACACCACCACCACATCACCAACTTCAACTTCAACCGGTGGCTCTCTACTCGGTGACATCTTTGACGATTTGTTTGGCGGTTCTGATTCCAATACAACAGACTCATCATCATCATCAACGACATCTACATCTACATCTAGCACTGGATCATTCATTGATGACATCCTTGACGCTATTTTTGGTGATTCTAATTCCACTTCATCAACTTCTACAGGATCTACCTCAGGAAGTGGAGACTTGATTACTGATCTTTTAGGGCTTGGAGAGGAGATCTTTGATGACTTGTTTGATGGCAACTCAACGTTGTTTTCCGGAGAAAGTATTATTGGTTCATTGTTAGGTTTTGCTGGTGAAATCTTTGATGATTTATTCGATAGCAATTCTTCATCTTCATCGGGTGGATCATCAGGTTCATTCTTTAGCAGCTTGTTAAGCTCATTATTTGGTGGTTCATCTAGTTCATCAAGCGGTAGTGGATCATCATTCAGCTTTTCCGATCTTCTTTCGGATGTTTTCACAACTTTATTCAGTTCTATCTTTGGTGGTTCAAACGGTGCAAGTAAAGGTCAATGTACAGCAAAGAGATCCTTAAAGAGAAGCTTGTCAGAACAGAAAGAGATCAAAAAACTTGTTAGAAAGAGCGTCAACAGAGTCATTGCTAGAAGAAAAGCTGAATTTGCTCAAAAGGCAAAGAGAGCAGAAACTTTATCTGACTTGCCTTATGTTAACCTCATGTAAAGTAGGGTGGTGAAGGTGAGCTTGTAATTTATACCCGACGTTTTTAGTTCCAGTGGCTTGAGATTAACCGATATATATGCCCGTTTTTTAGTACACGAAATATTATGTAAACATTGGTATAATTTTTATTTCCCCTTTTGTTAAATACAATACAGGTGGTGATCATTCGATAGTATGCTACTGATATAATTCAGTGAACCGAGACAGTATTAAGCCTTTTCGAACTCGCGGTGCATTACATTATGAAAGTAGTGTTTGCATGCCAGACCTTACTTTTTAGAAAAAAAATACGACCTATACCCGAAAATTCCACTACCGTAAGCCCCCTTCCCCTAAAAGTTACATTTCTTTAGTTTAGATTGACATATTTTTACATCTATTATTAGAACCTCGTAACCATTGGATGAAAGACTAGACGAGTCGGGGTAAAAGTTTTTTATTGACAGGAAAATCTAGAACCTTTCGTTCACAAGAGTCTCTCCCCTTAGATTTCTTTACCAAATTAGTAAATTTTTTCAAGATGTTTAACACACCATACATTGAAGAAGATGTACCCTATATTACTTTCAGCACACAAAGGAATATCTTTCTAGCTGAGCGATCCTCGACTTGGTAGATAACTGAGTCAAATGGTGGGAGTTAGACACGATATAAAGAAGGGGAGAACGGCGCTTGGAGCACATAGAGGTAGGAATTGATTCGCGCAGAAGCAAGAACAATTCATTCACACAATAATTAAGCTCGTTCAATAAAGCTTTTGTTTCCAAGAATCACAGCATCTCCCATATGTGTCTGCTAGTTACGAAATGGAATTTACAGGTCTCGCATTTAACAAGCCTTCATCCGACGTGTAGGGTGAATTAGACGACTGTAGTCTCTGACTGGTTTCTTCAATCCCAAGTTAGGAAACTTTCAATAAACAATAACAGATCCTTCGCTTGTACTCCAAAGTTTCTTATTGTATTCTATTTCCATACATTTTCACAGCTTTTTTAATCTTACTTCCCAAATAGGAAATTTTTTAACCTCCACACATCAATACACACTACCAAAAAAATTAGTTTGTGCTTATATGCAGTATAAGCACGAAAAGTAAAGGTTGCAAAATTTACCAAATTGAGAAAAGAGTATGTACCCCAAAATATTTTACAACCAAAACAAGTTAATGATGCCTTTGCAGTAAAACAAGAGATCCAGGGCCCTCAATGTCTTCATTTATAACTAGTTAAAAAGTATAATTTGTTCAAGAATTCTCATATTTTGAGATTTTTTTATAGAAATCTTGAAATCTTTCAATCAACAACGCCTTGTTTAACCATTAGCAATTGACTCACATTTCATACTTTCGTTAACGTTAGAACTACAAGTCAGAAATTTGAAAGGTTGAAAAATGAAAGTGTCAACGTTAACTTCAATTTGTTTGGCTTTGATGGCTTTTGCCAATGCGGAAGAAGTACATCAACAAAAGAGAGGCTTTTTTGATGATATAATAAATGGAATCACGGGTAACACTGCTACAGCTGCAGTCAATTCAGCAGCAAGTGCATCTACAACTGCAGCCGCTACAGCTGCAGCTGCAGCTGCAAGCGGAGGCTCTTCATCTGCAACACCTGAAGAGGACGACGAGGAAGATTGTGAAGAAGAATCTACAACACCATCAGCTACTAGTCCAACTGCCTCAAACACAATAAGCAGCAACCCAACTTCATCAGATCCGGTCTCATCTAACCCCGTTTCATCAGGCTCAGTCTCCTCAGACCCGACTTCATCAACCTCCGCTGCACCATCTTCATCTCAAGGGGGTCTTGATTCTATCTTGTCAGATTTGTTCCCAGGCTCATCATCAACCCCAAGTAGCTCACAAACTATTGCTGGTGAATCATCTTCATTGTCACAAAGTTTGGATCCTACCGCTTCAACTTTGAGTAGCACCCCAGGTTCATCATCCAATTTAACATCAACAACATCTACCGGTGGAAATATCATTTCTAGCCTTGTTAGTGACTTGCTCCCATCAAACAGTGGCTCTCAAAGCTCCTCAAGCTCTGAACCAGATGATGACGATGAAGAGTGTGAAGACGAATCATCTAGTCCTGTAGCCTCGAATACCAACATCGTCCCAACCACCACAGGAGGTAACAATGATCCAACTACCACTGCCGGAGGTAATGATGATCCTACTACTACAACAACATCAGGTAACTGGTTGAGCTCTTTGTTGAACCCAAGCTCCTCCGTCGCTGGTGTTTCAACCACCACAGGTAACAACTCACTGAGTTCAGCTTTAGACCAAAGTTCCTCCCTTGCAGGTGGTGCTACTACTACTACTGGAACAGGTGAAGATGATGACGACGAAACTGATTGTGAAACTGCCACTGATGAACCAACTACAACCAATGGTGGAAATGGTGGAAATGGTGGTACTAGCGACCCAACAGTTACTTCTAAGCCTACCACAACTACCACCGGATCAGGTGGTGATGACGATGATGATGATGAAACTGATTGTGAGACCACCACAAATGAACCAACCACTGATGGAATTACCACTACCAAGTCTACCAGTATTGCTGGTGAATCTAAGACTACTACTGTCACCACTACAAATTCTGGTGGTGGAGTCGAAACTAATACTATTACCACCCACGATCAAGGAACTACAAAGAATCCTACTACTACTGCCGCTGGTGGAGGTACTGTAACTGAAGCTCACACAGTTACGCTTACATACACAGGAGCTGGACAAACGTTTACAACTTATGTTACTCAGCAACCAGAAGAGTGTGAAGAAACTGTTTACTACACTGTCACCACTGTGGTTCCATGCACTACTGTTGCTCCTGGTGGAGGAATCTCAACCACTACTGTTACTGTTGTCGTTACTCAAACCGTTTACCCACAAGATGAGAATGATGATGATTATGATAATGGATCAAGTGGATCAGGCTCTAGTGGATCAGGCTCTAGTGGATCAGGCTCTAGTGGATCAGGCTCTAGTGGATCAAGTGGTTCATCAGGAGACGATGATGATGACTGGGAATGGATCGAGGAGGGTGATGATGATTGTACCACAACCACTGTCAAGTCTATTGCAACTAGTGGCAGCAGCTCTTCAGGCTCAGGCTCTTCAGGCTCAGGATCTTCAGGCTCAGGCTCTTCAGGTTCAGGATCTTCAGGCTCAGGCTCTTCAGGCTCAAGCTCTTTCAGCTCAGGATCTTTCAGCTCAGGCTCTTCAGGCTCAGGCTCTTCAGGCTCAGGCTCTTCAGGTTCCGGCTCTTCAGGTTCCGGTTCCAGCTCAAGTGATCTTGGCGGTTTGCATCCAACTGATATTGTTTGCCCAGGAGAAGATGGTTACGACAGTGATGATGATGACTACACCTACACCTCCTCACTGACTTCAACTCCGACTGAAGACTGTGATGAGGATGAGGATGATGACGACGACGATGAAGAAGATTGTGAAGAGACCACCACCTCAACTCCATACCAAAACAGTACTGCTCCAGCCACCGAAAACTCGACTCTCCAAACTCCATCGTCATCTACATCTTTGAACGGTACTTATGGATTCTTGAAGAATGCTGAAACTGTTGCTGTTACCACTACTCAAAACACAGTAGTAACTGCTTCCGGTGCTGCTGCTACTGAGGAAGCTGAAGTTTCTCAAGTTGCCAATGCTGCTAACAGATTGGGAGCCACTGAAATGAATGCTGGTTTGTTCACATTTATTGCTGTTGCTGGATACTTGTTGTTATAATTATGAGCTTGTAAATTGCAGGCAGTTAAGCTACTCATAATTTCCCTTCCCATATTAGAAGTTTGAAATGGAAGTTTCAAGAGTTGTTTGCTTATCATATGCGATGTTTGATAGAATATCGTTCAGGTTATTTTTTACAATTCCAAATACGTTGCTTATTTTTATAGTCGGTTCAAGTGGCTAGCATTTATTTGTTAGGCTCTGACTTAGCTGATACCTAAAATCAAAAATCTTTTCTTCACGTTTATTAATTTTATCTAATTATTTTAGCAATTTTATATCACCGTTTTTTATTCAATCTTAGCGATAAAATCAAAAAAGAAAGTATATTAGAGATGTTTCTTGTATTGTAGGGTGTAGTGGCAATCACTTGTATTGAGAGTGGTTGTGGGTTTTCCACCCACAAGGTAGCGCATAATACAAGGGCAAATTCCACAAAATGTCGTCTTCAAATTAGGCGTTCCCTAAATTTACCATCATAACAAGAGGCAACACTATACTTCATCAAGATGGCAATGGATAGGGGGACTTTACTATTCTTTATAGTCATGTTTATATTCCTTTCGCTACCGTCTGGGAATGAGGAACCTCGCTCAGATATTGAAAGAGAAACGTTAGCAACATTCCAATCACAAGCCCATCAAGCACTGCGAATGTTGAATAGCTCCGAATATTACCTGGGCTATGGGAATATCACAGGGTATCAACTATCATATGATGACTACCTCAATCATAAATCTGTATCCGATTGGCCCATACACAAGTTTAGTAAAGAGGATCCTTGGATTGAAGATCAAAAGTATTCCATATTACCGAATGAGGTGACTGATATGGTGAAATACTTTTGGGGAAAGGACGAAGTGGAAAGGAACAATGGAAAAGCCTACATGTTGAATATTTCTGGTAGTGCCCATGGTGAGTTTGTCCCTGTTGAATCGCATGTACAACCAGTGAGACAGAAGATACCGAAGTATTTGAAAAAGTATTACAAAGAGAGGACAAGTAACGAAGATATGGGATTGGATGAGTCAAACACAGACAAGGAGGCAAATAATGAGGAGGATACATCACACAAAGTTGGAAACATAACCATCCCGGGTTTGATATCTGTGAATATTAGAGCGTTTCAGTATAATTTCAATGAACCTAAGTTTCATGTGGTAAACAAGAGTGATCATGTTAGCGATGCGGTTGTTGCCAAGATTGATTTGAACTTGAAGGATTATTCGGAAATTAATGATTATACGATCGAAATGGACGCAGTGTATTATCAAAACACCGGTGCATTGGTAGCCACTTCAAATTCAGCCAAATTCTATGGATCGTATGGATTGAGTCATCTAACCATGAATGAAGATAACTTTGTTATATCAAAGAAGCTAATGGCTCAATATAACAATATGCGAGACGAAAAGACGTTATCTTTAGAAGATATGAATGGGTCAATATTGAAAGCTTTTGATCAATGCGAAATGGTAACATTTATGCAGTTTAACAAGACTGATTTTACCCATGATGAGTTGCGATACATTGACGCCGAGTTGAAAAATCCAAGTGGGAAACCATTACCTGAAGCTTTGCCAAAGTTGAGTGTTAAAGAGTTTCTTATATACTCGCCTAATTGCGGGATTGTTTTAAGAAATAAATCAGAGACCCCATTCACGGGAGAGAAAGTTGAAGTTTGGTATAAGCAAGTGAGACATGTATTAACAGGACTTTTGGTGTTGGTTTCGATCCAGTTATACCTCACCTTCAACCAAGTGAATGTAGCAAGAACACCGGGACAATTATCAGTGATCTCAAGCAAAACATTATACTTTTTTGGATTTGAAGATTCGTTATTGGCTATAATTTCATTGTTATTGTCGACTATTGCTACTGATTTGTATTTACTACTTGCATGTGTTGCCACTATTGCATTCATACTGTGTGGTGTGTTTGAAATGCGATTTTTGGTTAGTGTGTTGACAACACAGGCGAATGAACGTGGAACTACATGGTGGGAAATAATGAGGGGATCGAGACAAGAATCATTACTGAATACACCTCATTCCCCACCCGCCGAGGTGCCATCCGAGGGTCCTCTTTTACCGTTAGCCAACGCACCAACCCAACAGCAACAGCAACAGCAACAACAGGATCAAACACAAGAACAACCAACTCCTACCGAACCCAATACGGCGTGGCAAGAAACTTCCTATAGCAATTCTATATTTGCATCAGGGTTTACGTTGGCTATTATTGCTATGTTTCTCATATTTTCGTCATTTGATTGGAGACGCAAGTACAGGATAATATTTGAGTATATCTCTTTAATTTTTATCAACTCGTACTGGGTGCCTCAATTTTTGCGAAATACTTTAAAGAACAGGAGAAATTCATTTACTTGGCAGTTCATCATTGGAAGTAGTGTAATCAGAGTTGTTCCTATTTACTATTTTGCATTATACAAGGATAATCCATTAAGGCATAGGTATGATCCGCATTTATGCTTTGTGGTTACAGGCTGGGTTTTGGTTCAATTGATATTGTTGTTGTTACAAAACAGACTTGGTGCTAGATTTTGGATCAATGAGAAATGGCTACCACAAGCTTATGATTATCACCGTATATTGAGTTTGAAGGATTTGGAAGAAGGCGGAATGTCAAGCGATTTATTGGCAAGTTTCAAACAAAAGACCTCATCATCTAGTGCTTCTGAGTCTCTCAACGATGGAGTGTCTGAGGAATTTGTTGATTGTGAATGTACATGTCCAATATGTATGACCGACGTCACACTACCTATATTAGTGAAGGATGACAATCTAAGCGAGGGAAAGAAGAAGAATCTTCACCATCACTCTGGTGCCTCACAAAAGGAATACATGATCACCCCATGCCATCATATATTCCATGCTGACTGTCTAGAGAGTTGGATGAAATATAAATTACAATGCCCAGTTTGTCGAACCAGTTTACCGCCGGTATAGTAGTAGTGGAAATGGAAAAGAGAAAGAAAGTTATGTCCGCTCAGTTTTAGGATTTGTATAACATCCACGGTTATCTTGCGAAAATGCAAGTGAGGGGGAAACTCTATATGCACTGCATATAGGACTTACTGTTATGCGTATTGTTAATGCATCTCGTATAGAAATATACACCTGAGGTAGTTGATTTTCATGTGAAACGTGTCTACTTTTCCAGTGAAATATATTGACAAGGATTTCGGCGAAATAGTTGCACATTTTTCTCATATGCGAGAGAGAGAGAGAGAGAGAGAGAGAAAAGGCACCGATTGCACAATAACGCAGTCCGCGTTTGTCATAAAACGAAAACATCTACAAATCAGTGATTCGTGAATCACAACTCTACACAAGTCATTGATGACAGAAGTTCAATAATTCTACAAACTCGGAGCTAAAGAGGATGGTTTAGAATACACGCGTGTAAACAAGATGATATAAACAAGATGATATAAACAAGAAAGTATCTAACCAAGACTCTCCTCGCATTCCCACGGATGTGCAAATGAATGGTCAGTGATGATGCATGGGTAATTTCGGAACCAACCTTTTACCTATATTGGAGTTTTACGTTTCCGCACAGACATCACTAACTTTTTTACGCAAATAACTAAAAACCCCTTTATAGTGTTGAGCCTCACAGCTTACCCTATACAGTGTATAGATTAACAGAGATATTACATAACTATTACATAACAAGGCTGACTTCTCATACTTAAGAAAAATTTCAAGTCACACAAAACCACAGAAATCGGATGATCTTTTTTTATTTTTTATTTTCTACACACAATAAGCGCCAGAACGATATAATATTAATACCTGACAAGTTAAAAATGTATGGAAAAGTCCAATCAAGTTCTTACATTTTTGAATGTAACAACAAAGTCACATCCTTTCTGATACATTGAATTATTCACAAGCAGGAACTATATTATTCTGATACATATAACATTTGATTGGACTTTACAATTTTTTTTTTGAAATTAAAAATATTTCACTCATTGACACCTTTCTGTTTTTTTGCAAGGAAAGAGAACATTCACCATATCTTACATTAGTACACATTTAGGGCTAACTAATCAAATATTTTCCCTAGCTTCAGAGTGATTCAGTTTTTGAAACTGGACTAAATCAAACGAATTACACATATCATCTTTCAAACGATGTCACAATTAGATGCTAGCTTTGGTGGCCCTGGAAGGCCAGATAATAACAACAACAAAGTGTTTGATCAAAATAACGAGATGAATCTTCTTGATGACGGAGGTAACAATATCCTAGGTGACGTCTATGGAAATGGCCTTGACACTATAAATGCACAATCAGGGTTCAATTTTGATGAGACTGATGATTTCCTCAAATCTATCTCTGGTGTGTTGGGTAAACCATCAGATATGGCAAATGTCAATCTCAACAATGTTAACTACAACAGCTCAATTTTATCACCATCATCGATCAACGGAGAAGAGGTGGGATTTCCAGAGTACTTGGGAGGTTACCCAGATCAACCACAAACTACATTTCAAGATGGTCTGCTTGATCAACCATTGTATGGTACTAGGATAAGGTCACATTCATCATCAATTGCTACTTACAATGGCGAGAATATATCACCCTTATCCAACAACACTAATGAAACATCAGACTACACGTCACCAGAGTCAATCCAAAATCATGTAGTTGAGAAACCACCTGTGAAACACACCAAGAGAGGCTCTACATCCAAAGTGACAAAGCCAAAGAACTCCAAAGACAAGAGCTCTCACAATATGATTGAGAAAAAGTATAGAACTAACATCAACTCAAAGATTTTAATTTTGAGAGATGCAGTGCCCGCTTTGAGAATTGCCGCTGGTGCCGATGATGTCTCATTAGCTGATTTGGAAGGTATTACTCCAGCTTCAAAGTTGAACAAAGCCAGTGTCTTGACTAAAGCTACCGAATATATCAAACACTTGGAGCAAAAGAATGCTGCCTTAAAGGACCAAAATGACTATTTACAAAAGGTTCTTCAGGAAGCCAACTTGAGTCCACAGATACAGATGCCTTTAGCTCAACGTCACATGCTGAGCTCCCCCAATGATGGTAGTCAGCAAATGTGTTCAAATATGAGACCAAATAGTCTGCAGAGTTATGATGAGCCAATCTACATACAAAACCAACAAGCACCACCACCACCACCACAAATGACAGCACAACTTCCACCACAACAGCAACAAGACAACGCAAACGGGCCAAATAGGTACTTGTTGGGAGGAATGGCAACTGTTATGGCCACCTCCTTGTTTGGTGGTTCTGGTGAGAATGACTTCAGGAGTTTGAGTGCGTTGCCATTTGCTTCATACTTGTTCCCTAGCGCTTTCTTGAATCCATCACCTATTACGATTCAATTGTGGACATTGACCAAGTTGTTGTTGGTTTTGGGAAGTTTATTTTCCGTGTTTTATCCAATGGTTCGAAGCTTTATGAACAGGCCAATTGATAAAGAGTTGAAGCTGAGTTCCGAGTCTAATACTATGACTGACTTCCTTTTGGTTTCTTTGTACATGAAGGTTCCTAAGAAGCTATCTGAACAACGCCGCGAGAGAATTATTGCCAATTTGAGAGGGGGCAACAATTGGAAGCAATTGGTTTGGGATTGTGTTGAGTTATCCTCATCTGAATCCAATTTTGAAAACACCTTTTTAATGTTGTTGATTGGAACCTTGTTGAAGAACAGGTTTGAAAAGTTGTCACCGGTATTTGATCATTTCTTAGCTATGAAAGGTGGATTAATCGTGAACCTTGATTATCGTGGAAACAACAAGTCATTGATCAGATTGAGTCAATTGATTGGTAAGATTGATGGTCTTTCCATGTTCACCAGTGAGGCTTTAATGAAGCGATTGAGTAATGTGGCAACTGGTCAATATGTAAACTCTGGCGTTGAAGATGGACAAGATGCAAAGTATATTGAAACCTATCAACATACGATTGGTGATTACTACAATTTGGTGATCCAATGGAGAATCATTGACATTATCCATGCGTTGAATTTGTCCTATTTAGAAAACTTGACTGAAAACACTACTCAAGTTTTCACTGATTTGAAAATTGTTGAATCAATTATTGATAAGAAATCACCAATCTGGCCTCAATTTCAATTATTTATGACCATTGTTGATCCAAATCATACATTGACATTGGTCCAAAAGATGAAAAGCAGGGTGGAATACCAGGTGAATAGATTTAAATCTGATTGTAAAGATTTGGAAGAAGATACAGAAGATGAAGAAGAATATTCATCATCAGAACTTGATTTTGAGTCTGTTGTCAAAAGCTTAAATTTAGTGTCACAAGAAGAATTGGTTATACTATTATCTTCATTAGTTACGTATTACCATAATCTTGACGATAGTGATAAGGAGGCTGAAATCATGAGACACTTGAGAATACCCAGCAAGAAATTCAGTTTATTAACTTTTATTGCATTAATAACTATGCTCAATACAATAATACCTGGTGCTGTTGATGATTTCGATGGCACTTCAGAGATATTGATCCTGGTTCGCAAATGGTTAAAAGAAGGCTACTTGCAAAGAAATAAATTGGATTTACAATTTGTTGATCTTGATGACAAATTGGCTGACTTGTTGCTTCATAAAGGAAAGATAATAAATGGTATAGATGTGGAAGAAGGTGATGAAGAGTAGTTGGAACGATGGTTGTTTCTGATGAACGTGAGTTGATTTTTGATTTTTGTTGATTTTTCACATTTGTGTTTATTTTAATGTGTCTAATAGTTTTGAGTAAAGTTTTGCGTTATTTATTGAAACTGTGCTGCGTACTATGTAGCCAACTATATGTGGTCACTCTTTTGTATACTCTTGATAAAAGACAGACTCTTAGAATACGGATATTGAATCTTGTGCATTCTTTCGTAAAGTTCACAGTACTTATGCACAGCCGCTTAAAAATTGCATTTTTCCACCTATTTTTGTGTACAAATAACCGAGCCAACTGGATGAGACTACAAACACTTTTAGGTGTTTCATTCTGTGTGTTCGAGGCATAAGGTTATAAACAAAATCAACTACACCAATCAAGCAGTACTAACTGTCTGTTTGGTTTTGGCTTACAGGGATTTGGCTACAAATTGAGACAGAACACTTGTACTCTAGCGTTGAAACGAATCTAGCCTTCCGAGAGATATATGTAGGCGATTGGTATCTTGATTGAAGCTAAATGCTTTCTCAACATTCTAAAAAATCTCTTCGTGTACCTGGGCCAAAACGTGTTATATATTGAGATAGACGTATGCTTATGTTTTTAGTATCACTGAGCCTCCGTTTTTAACTCCTTACTTGGAACATACTTTAAACGTGATAGAATATTTGTAAAAATGACAGAACAATACTTCAGCAAAGAGCTAGTGAATAGTCATAAAGTAGATCTGTTTTGTGTCAGACGCTTCTTGCCGAATTTCCCGAAAGAAACAACGATCTAAGCTTCAATGTATTTCCTGTATGCGAAGCCTTACATTTCCTTTGAAGTATGAACAAAATGTTATCAACTTACCTCGGCATTATTCCACTATTTATTGTTGTGGCGGTTTATTCGTGCCACACCATTAAAACAATAGCCCCTTTGTGTTATTGAATAATTGAGTGTATCTCAGTGTATTGTTTATGAAGAACAATTGGTGTGCTTTTCCTGAGATCTCTATTGCTCTTTCAAATCTTCAACAAAATTAACCGCCGACATGCGCGAAATTCAGTTCAAAACCAAAGTATAAGCTCTTAAAGCTTTATCTCCAACTAGAAAAGACTCCCTCTTTATAATAAATACACAGTGTATCTCGTGTTTATGAGGGTCGAGGTCGACATATAAATTTAACTAGAACTTGGAATAGATCTTTATACTTTGTGTAAATGGAATGAGCAACATGTTACCGCCGATTTAGAACAGCAAGATTTGAAAAATTATTCTTCGCTTGTATTGTGTACACATACTCCAATGCTCATCATCACACAAATCGAGCTTTATGAAAATTTGAAATTTAATCTAAAGAAAAAGTTTGACAAAATTGTATGATTTTGTAACATCTATGAAAAGTAGAGAAGTAGGATACTAATTCTCGATTTTAGTACAAACTCAAGGTTGCGATTTCATTTTGTGGTGTGAGCAAGCTAGCTTGTTGACGCTGGTAATGCAACTGTAAAGTAAAACTTTCAATTCAAAATAAAAAAACAAAACAACGCCACGTAGCCCAACCAATTCTAAAGTTAAGCAAGGCACAGGACTTTTTAATTGTTAATTGAAGCGGGTCAAATTATTAAATGAAAGTCCTGCTTCAACTCATGCACTTGCGTATCGGTTTTGATTTTTGATATATTTATTATGCAATGGCCTAGTTCTTTCGTAATAAAAGACAAAATCAGCTAAAACCAAGAGAAAAAATCTGAGAAAGGTTAGGAGAAGAAATAGATTCATTGTCTTGGATTAAACTCTCGTACAATTGAATTTCAATTACAAAATTATGACGAACAGTGATCTTTTGTGTTCTATAATCACAATGCACATCATATATGCACGATGAAAGAAAAAACTAAAAGGCATCTGCAACCACACCATATGCAAAGAATAGGACAATAGCGCATTGTACATACTCAAGCCAATTTCACCTATTTCAAAAAGGTCCAATATGAAAAGGTTTCGATATCTTTGTGTGAAAATATTCTACAACTTTGCCTCTATTGTTCAACCGAGTTGAGAAGAAAGTATCATGTGGAATGAGTTAATCTACATTTCCAAAGATATTCTAATTTCTGTTTGACTGTATTATCCAGTCCTGTTTAAAACTGCTTTAAGTGGGTTGATGCTTAATTTTTAGTTTGGCGTTAGGTAGAAATCTCGGTGTTATTCAAAGTCTAATTTAATAACGCTGATCTAACTCACGATTTGTTTAATTTCAGACATCGCCATTTCAATCACTGCAAAAGCCAATGGTGAAGTATGAACCGTTGCTAGGAGGTGCAACCTTGCTTTAACTGAAACGATGACGTTTAGAGGATTACATATTTGTTGTTCATTTCGTATGTAGCGAGAATTAATTACGTTTGTGTAATTTGTTTACTGAGGAAAACACGGAAGCTCGGAAGTCGGTTAAACTCTTGCCTTTGTGAAACAAAGAAGGAAAACAGCAAATGTGAAGAATTAGTATTGCCCAGAATTGGTTAGAGCTCAGTGAAAGAACTCTATATTGAAGCACAAATTAGCAGTAGAAGAACAGTATCTATAGAGACTGAAAACATTGAATGAAAAACTCGTAAAATACACACATCACTGATTTTGATACTTGGTTTGTTCATGAGACTCAAAACTGTGTTCCACAAAAGTTTATCACTCTGCAAAGACAATATGCTCACGCAGATTATGGATTGTGGTATCATCTCAGACAGTGGTGGTTTGTTAAAGATCATAACTTTCTCTCCCTACTCTTTAATCGTCTAGTTTGCTTTTTTCTTGACAGATTTTAAAGTTTGTTCAGGAATTCGTAATGCATTGAACTAAAAGCAACTGCAATAAGTGGAAAATTAACCCACAGTTTACTTGAATTAACAATACGTTAGTTGTAATCATAGTTACGAGCAAACTAAGTGGAGAGAACCGGAGTGGTTTGCATTGAGGAGTAACCTTCGACCTCTTTTGAGCCAAAGATATATTGTGGTGTTTCAGTCATACTATTTTCCCAGAATATATTCAATTCAGCTTCTTCAAGCAAAACTTTCAGTTACCCTTCCAATAAGGTCCTCCACGCTATGTAGCACACTGTCTCTACAGCCCTGGCTAGCTCGTTCGAGACAAATCATGACGTCTTTTAGCAAATGCGCGTGTTGTGTTAAATCTCTTCTCCTCTTTGTAATTATTCTGCAATTTAGTGAACTCGTGATTTTTTGTATAAAAGTGAGATTGCTACACAAAAATGTATATATATGTTAGCACCACCACCAAAAGTTTGTGTAAGATAACTGTGCCGCCCATATGAAATTCATACGCATTGATCACATATCAATGCCATCATATGTGGTACAATCTTGTACGGAGTCATCCAATTTGTGACTCTACTAAGTTTTTGGCGTGATACCGTCTTGTGCCGCCCTTTAGCGGAGATACCCCGCCCCATTGGCTCCATAGTTCTCTTTAAAGTTTTATAGACATTGTGTACAGGCTGGTAAAAGCTTTCAGCCACGAATTTGAAGCTAAGTCCATACATAAGTAGGACTAACTAGAACAGAATGACCGTATTTGTATATATTTTCCAGATTAGGTTAAAATATCCAGCTCTTTATGTCGTATTTCTTGAGAACAAAATAGTTGCTGCATAAATACTAATTTGTTGGAAATCCAACTTTCAATGAGCAAGCACCATAATTTATGGACAATTCCTATTGTTTCTTCTCCTCTCAATTTGCCTTTATAAAGATCTTGCAATGTTTCTTATATCCGCCTGTTGTCACGTTTGTGTACTTTGTCGTTTGTCACGTTTGCATTTTTTTGTTGTCGACAAAGGAATTTTCGACAACGCTGGTCCATAGAAAGGGAGGGATTTCGTTTTTGCAACACAAATTGCAATGATTTTCTAACAAAGGTCATTCCCAAGATCATTCAATAAGACCACTTTGATAACATCAACCATACGATATTTCAAAGTTATGTGACTTGATCTGCCTCAGACAACCACATGGGGGGTACACAGCTACATTGTATTCAGTCTAGGGGGTTGATACTGCGTGCTTCGGTTCATGTTGCAAGTAGGAGGAGTACAAGGAGCACGGATATAGGGGCTGAGACTGAAGCAGGGCCCTTGCTTGGACACTTAGACAAGCATATGGCTTGCGATGTATAAGATCTTGCACCAATCTGAAATCTAAATAAGCCGCGATTAACCCTAATCAACTCCGCATTTTACGAACCAAAACTTTGACAATACACCGAAGAGAAAAGTGAGAGGTATACCCTAGTGCTCTTTTCTATCATAGGCTACGCCTTCCTGACATATCCTAGTGAGAGACTTTACTCACAACCGCAAGTTTCGTTCGCTACATCAAACCTTTTTTTTCCACACATGTTCTCCTTTGTGGGTCATTGTTATTGCTGTTGTGGTGGTGTGGGTGGAATATACTCAGAACTGGTGATTTGTGTCAAGAGAAGCGTGAGTGTGTTGTGCGTGTCGTCATCAAAAAAACTAATTTCTTTGTTCTCCAAAATAAAAAATGAGACACAGACTGACGCATTTTAGTCATTTGTCGCCAAAATACACGAACCGACAATCATCTACAATGCATAAAATTTTTTTAGTACAGACTGTGCTTTTACAGTATGCATGCATAAATATATACACAAAAGTTGTAATAGAATAAAAAATAAAATTCATACAGAAAGACTAATAAAACACAATAGCCAGTGGAAATACAAAATAAGAAGTTTTGAAAAGCCAGGGCATCACAAAACCGCACTTAGCTTTTCAAATGTTTTCTTTTTATTCGAAAGCATCACAAAAGTAATGAACTGGTGAGTAGAGAAATGTCAGAAGAATGTTCGAAAAGCTCAAGAGCAAACACAATATGGAAAGTATCGGACACTTCAGGAGCGAGAACCTCAAGCGCCCAAAAGGATTTGAAAAATAAAGTAAGAGGAGGAAAGATGGACAAAAGCTCATAACAACATACACACCCATAGACACAGGTGGAATACTTTCGTATGTTTTTGTTTCTTCGTTGTCTAAATTTAACTTTAAGATTTTGGAAGAGAAAACAATCTTTCAACTTTGTTCAACAGACTTTTTTTTGTATTCATTTTATTAATTATTTTTTTAATTTTTTTTTTCCTCGCTATTGTTTTTAAGTTGCAGATTTGATTTTAATTTTTAAACTGTATCGAAAAACATTTAAAACCTAGTACATCTGCCAACCTAGAAAAATGAAAATATAACATAAACCACTACACAACACCCAGCCAAAAAGCATTTTGAAGAAGAATAAAGGTGACTATGATATCAGATTCAGATGAATCGTCAACCACTGATAATCATGATTACACTTTAGACGACTACTACAGACTAGTTAAACCCTTGTGGTCGCACAAGAACGTTAAATTTGACCCAAAAATCAACCACCACAAAGTGTTTCGCACCTTAGTTGACTTTAGTCTAACACGAACCACGCTATTGTCAGACTCGCAAAAAAGAAACATTGCTATAGGAGACTTGTCCGCAATCAAAATTAAGAACATCGATAGTATTGTCGTTCGAATAAACGACAACAATTCGGAGATCCGCTCATCTATTTCCCACATCACTAATACTGATACCGACCAACTTGGAAGCACAAGTCACAGTCTGTCATCATCGCCGGCTAGTGTGAGCCAATATCGATCATTTTTGAGATCAAAATACATCGAGTTTTGTCCCCATACTGCAATTAGTGTCTATTTATTTAGTCGATTTCATATACCTGATCTTGATGGCCAGTTGGAGTTTCCAATAGACGACGAATTTGAAGTGGCCTCTGTCTATAAGGCAAAACTACTAAGAGGAAACAGTAACCTAACGCCAATGTCACCATCCCAACAACTCAAGACAATTAAGAAGGCTTTGGAAATTGCCGGATTCAACTTTGAAAAGACAAATTTGAAAAATTTATTATTGGCCCACACATTCGAAATACCAAAGGAGTTTCTAGCTAAATCAGTTGAAGAACTACCATTTTATGCAATGATACAGTTGGCCGGATTCGAGACTGTGAATGACTATTCAATATTACGATCTTCAATCAACCCACCACAGGATTTGATGGACAAAATATTTCCGTTTATAAATAAATCAAGAGAAGATCAGGAAGAAGTCAGGCCAAAAAGTAATGATATGGTTGATGACAATGACCTGGAGAGACAACACGCTCATGATAGCAATTACCAACAACTAAGAAAGCTACTTGGAATGTTACGAAGAAGTTTGTGTCAAGATATGCTCATTATTAAACGAAGGTACCCTCATAACCCCCTTCTGAAGTGTGATGTTTTCAACTCCCCCGAATTTGAAGCTTTTGTAAAGGAAGTAGAAAAATGCGGTGAATATGATCGCTTAATGAGAGAATCATGTTTCAATCCCCAAGATGATGAGACGGAAAGTGATTCTGATGATCCTTGGCCGTCATCGATTGATTTTGACTCAAAGGAGGACCTACAACACCTAGTGGAATTTCAAAATAAGAAGCTTAAGACTATGGAAAAGGGAATTGCAAGGAGCCTACAAAAACAACACGACACATCCACCTATTTGTATGATTTCATTGCTAAGCAAACGGAAATCATGAATAAACAAAGTGATTTTTTGCGTAATATTCAAAATTCAATCAATGGGTTAATCATTTTAAGCTCTTCCAAAAATAAAAGTTCTGAATATTTGGCACAACAAAGTTTACAAGATACAGCAAGGTACATCAATAGTGGAGAAAGTGAGTATATAAGAGCTGGAATTGAGAATACTTTGGAGTTGTTATCTCGAATGAGGGGACAACAACGACAAGGTAGTAGTGGTGATTCAATACTCCCTCGGCAACCACAAGTTCCCCAACAAACTCAGGCATATCCTTACGCATATAATAAACCGGTACCTACAGGTTATCAATCATCGCATTATCAACAGCAGATACCAGTCTCTTTTCCCACAACTTCAACACATAGACCGTCGGAAACATCTATTTCAACTCGATCTTCAATGATTTCAACCAGTAGTCCACATTTTCAACCAGCATTATCACATTTGCAATCTCAACAACAACATCAGCATCAGCATCACCATTTACCTCCACTGTCGTTGTCTCATACACCACTAAGCCACAATACCGCACTAGCTCATCCTCTTCATCATCAACTGTCCCAGCATAATGAACCATTTCAAAGTCCATCATCTTCTACATTAACCCAAGATGCTCAAGCCCACAAGACAGCAAGAGAATTGACTTTAGAAAAACGATTATCTCGTCAAGCGTCGACATTATATGAAATGTGGGATGATTTTAAAAGCTTGGAAGAGGAATTGAGACAACATGATATATCTGTTACCGAATGGCTAAAAGTACACGGTTCATCTGAGCGTCAATTTCGCCATACAAGATTGAAAATCATAAAGTTTGTTGAAGAAGAAGCTGCGAGGCGTAATGTTCCAGTCGAGATTGTCAAAGAGATGTTACACAATAAGATGAGAAATCGATTACGACCTTGGACATTGGATGAAGTACAAAGGATGTTGACTTCAGGCAGGAGAATTGATTTGGATGATCCCAGAATATGACGCGATGAAAGTACAACCTCAAGACAGCCACCATAACACTTTTGTGATTTTATAATTTACATTTCTTATAAATAGATTCATAAACTTCTTCATCTTTGTATAGTTCTATATGTATTATAATCAAAACATTGTACAATTACAAAATTAGCTGATGAGCATTTAACTCAGTCTTGATCGTATATCTTGATATTTCTGTGGAATTTAATTTTCTTCCTCACAGAAGCTAAAGTGGACAATAGTGAGATATCTTTCACACACATAAGCACAGTTTGCACCTAGCAAGACATTTCCAAGCTAGTAGTGACCACTTGCAATGGGTGTTTCCTCGAGGCTGTGGTTCGTAAGTTAAAACTGATTTACACTGTAAATCACAAAGGATACACAAAAGTTCTATTGGACGTGTCTTTTTGCATTGTTATTTAGATGCGTTAACAAAAGGGAGCAGCTGCGGTTTTGCTTATGTCCGGTTATTATATGCACTGCACTGGGTCCAATGTATAATTCTCCCGAGTTGCACTTGCTCTATTATCATTGTTTGCCTGAGTCCTAGTTTCATTTTTTTTATAACGGTGTTGTGCTTTGTTTATGCCGCTGTACATCGAATATTTAGCCTGTTTTGGTATATAATCGTTTTGACAATAGAAAACTTGTGAGTATAACAGCGATGTTGGCGACGATGAGCCTATATCTAAATGTAGATGCACAGAAGGTTAAACTATAGACCACTAAGAGTGAATGCAGTATGTGTATTGTTCTGTTGGTTTTGTTTAACTTTTTTTTTCCTCTCTCGTTTTAAATAAAGCCACAATAGCAATAAGACCAAAAGTGGGTGAAGCTCTGCATATGACGGTTTTTGTAATACTTTCAATATAAGAGCAACAACATTAAAATGTTAATAAGTCCGCTTATATTGCAAACATTTCATAAACAAAAAATACACAGGCAAACTTTTGACAAGATATTGGACATATGGACACATACAGTGACAGTACATATTGAGACCTTATGCAATTTTCCTCGGCTATACTACGTATTATTTTGTGTTTGGCTGCGAAAAAAACAGGCAAGCAAAAAATGAACTTATATTTTTTTGGGTCCTTTCCAGTAGGGAAATGTCATATGTCAAAATTAGAAAATTGTCACGACATTGAGTAAATATATGAATACAAAATAATCTTAACAAACGTTTCTTCTTCTTGTGTACAGGAACAATATTATATTGTAATAATTGTAATTCTTTTTCCTATTATTCCCCTCCAATGTATAATTTTGTGTCATTCCACGGGTAAACATAATTTTTATTTCTCTTCCAGATTAGAGATTTTGTTGTCATGGCAACCATACCGCAAGGGTTACAAAAGCTAAAGCTATACATCGTTTTTACACAAGTACACTACTTCTATATCGGAAAGATTATATGTGGACTTGTGTATCTTTTAAAAACAGCTGAGAAACTAGAAAAAATCGTAACTTAAGAGATGGGAAACTGTAATGATCTGTTTCACAAAAACCTCAAAAGATAGGCTTGATATTGTTTTTCTTATTGCTTAGGTGGGGGATCCTTTCGCAAATGAGCAGCATTGAATGGCAATTTGGAAGTCGCAACAAAACCCAGAGTTTAAACTCTTTTTAGGAAAGTGTACAATTGAGTAGTACTCTCAAGTTATGTTCTGTATCATATCTTTAGACCTCTTGTTTCAAGAAAGTTATTGCTTGGAAAGAAATATCTATTAAAGCATTCATTTACAATTAGTTTTTCCTTTATAAACAATGCCAAATTGTTTCGACACTTTTTAGTGAATATAGACTTCAAGATTAACCGAATCACTTCTATTCCTAAATAAGGTTTTGTAAACCTGTTAGAGAAGAAATATTTTGAACACTCTCGGCTTAATTCTGTCCTTGAGAAGTACCTCCATCATACTCTATAGGTATCAATTTCCTAAACATTAAATAATTGCGCAACACAATCATATCAATCTAACCTAGTTCTACAATCTGAAATATTTTGGATCTAACCATTAAATGCAAGCTCGTTTAGTATATGCTTACGTTTTCATGCAAAGTCTTATCTACGAGGCGGTTACAATAAGGTTATGAACCTTGTGGGGTTGTCCCTAAGGCGTCAAAATACATCCCTAGTATAATCAGGGCACCGTGCTTTTTTTTCTATTATTTATAATTGTACTCAGCTAACCAGCTATTTTCTCCTTCAGGGACTTCGACATAGGCAGTGGGATTGCATTAAATCAAGAGACTTACTTGTATCGCTATGTTTTCATTTTTTGGAGAGCTTCTCACCAGCACTTTATGATCCAAATGTTCCTTTTTTATTTATGGATTCAAATGTGGCCTTCGTCAACGAGAAGGTGACTACAGGTCACTGATCTCTTATAAGTCTTTACATGCCTCAATTGTTATTTTTGAAACATTACACAAAAGTACGAACATTTATCCGAGGTTACGGGCACCCAATAATTTAACGAATCTCTCTCCCACAATTTACCCAATTCCTCTATTATTTATACATCTATAGCCTTGAAATTGAACGGTTCATAAGCATAACCTTCACCTTCAAAGAATTTGGACATCGCCTCAACCCAATGAAGTCTCAATGAATGCAACATGGCAGAAGTACCTTCCATAAGAACCAAAATACATACAGTCAACAGAAACCACATGGCAAAAAGAACCACTGTTGCAATAATTCCAACAGCACCAGTTTTACCAAATGCATTTTGAATGGTCATAGACCACAAAACTGTAGATAATTGTGCATGGGCTAATGAGAGTGCCCACAATCTCAAATATGAGGCTGTATGACTAACACAATTTAAACAAAATTCAATAGTGTGAATTACTTGATGAATTACAATGTCACCGAAGTTGAATTCTCCATGGTCATCCCCATGGGCTGCAGCTGAATGGAACATTGGCTCGATATCATTGGGAAACCTGAATTCATCATCAGTTTCTGGCTCTTCATCGGTTGGGTCATTATTTAGTTCGTGTTCCAATTCCAATGCCGCTTCTTCTTCATGCAACATAATAGAGTGATTTCTTTGCGAATGTAAGTCCGAGTATCCTAGTCTTATTGCTTTGTCATTTTGTCTCTTCAACGTCAATGGTTTATAAATCAACAACCATGGTACACAAATAAGTGCAATAAGAACCAAAACCACTTGAATAAACTTTTGACCAGGATACAATTGTTCTTCAACCGTTCCTGGTGATAAAAACATATTGATCAACATATTCAATAACCCAGGTGGTTGTCTACCACTACCCAACCAATCAACTGACCACTTGTACACGATAGTTAACGCCAAATAACCAAAAATACTAGTCATGAAAAGAAAACCAGGTATAAAATTTCCAATTATATCAACTCTTCTTTTGAAGTATAGGTAGTTTACTAAACTGAACATCAACGAGTAGTTCATATGGACATATCCCATCAAAACCGATAGTTTCATCTTGTAAGAGTTTGTAAATAAAAGGTTGTTTTCTGTACCGTGCCATGCCCAGTCGAGACCAATTGGATACGTTTTTCCTTTCACCTTTGTTGCTATTAATGTTCCGCCCTTTTGAGGATCATAGTTATCGGGAAATACATACTCCCAGCCAGACTCAAATATAGCCATTGATTTGGAAAAGATATCATTGTAGATGAAACCTGTATACATGGAAAAAACACCCATCAATAGGATAATGTATCTTCCATTGAAAGCCATTTCGAAAATCTCATCCTTGTTACGCATGGCACCAAAGGAAACTTCATTAATGATCAAGTATATCGCCATCAACAATACAATAAACCCATGACCCAAATCACCAAACATGATAGCAAACATAAAGGGGAATGTTATAATAGTTGCCAAACCGGGGTTAACTTCCTCATAAGTGGCAATTCCATAAGCATCAATAATCAGTTGAAATGCGGCGGTAAACTTGTTTGTTTTGTGATACGTAGGAGGGGTTCTGTTGGTGGTTAATTTGTTCACCACTGCAATCAACGATCCGGCCTCTTCACTACTGTCGTCTAATTCTATACCCGAAATATCATGATCACTTTCATCGATAACAAATGTATCAGTTTCCGCATCAACAGATATATCTAGGGAGTCGTTGGATTGAGCGGAGGATCTACGATCACGTCTGGTCTTTTCATTTACCAATTTCCTCAATGCTCCTCGTATTTTTTCAAAATCAACAGATGGAATCCACCCTTCTCCAACTAAGCACCTTCTTGTACTATCTTCATCAAATTTGTTCAAGGTTTCATACACCAACTTCTCTCGTTGTACAATATATGAATAATCAGGATAAAGTTCTTGAAAAACCTTCAATTCTGTGATTAATTGATCTTTGGTGCTATCAACCACATTTGTCAATTCTTCAATACGATCGTTTATCTCATCCAATGTCGCTCTTCTTGCTTCAGAGTTTCCCGACGCATTGTCAAAAATGATACCATCCAAGGATTGTATAATCTTTCGCACTCTTGATCGTAAAACATCACCATGAATAAAGATGATAAACACATTTTTATAAACCATTTCGGTAGATTTATCATTCACAGGAAACTCCTCGTCAATGGGGATATCATGGAAATATAAATTGCCTCGCAAAAGTCTCCACAATATATTCCGCAAAACTGGTACCTTGTCTCTCGCAATTGTTCCAGCAATTGAGTTGAAATTTGACTCTTCCCAGTTATGAACTTCCATTCCCAATTCCAAAGTGTTATTCTGATGGGTGTTTAAAAGTGCAATTTCACTGTCGAGCTCAGTATCGTCAGGATCCCCAAAATGTTCATGTTCGTTATCCACCAAGAATGACCTGTGGAAGTTGTTTAGAATATTTATAACATATCTGTTCTCAATGTATTTTAATTTTTGACTATCCAAGTTTCCATATGAATGATTCAAGTGCTTGATCCTTTCATGATAATCACTCAATTTCGCCTTGAACTGGTCCATTTCTGACGTCGATGACATGGGCCTCATATCTGCTCTTAAATTCACATGCAAATCCCCTGATATAGTACCCAACTTGTCCATTATTGATCGAAGGGATGCCAACTGAGTGAACATTGTATCAATAGATTTCAACTCATTGATAAAAGTCCGTTGGAACGGGGTGAGTTTAGAGTTCAAATCCCGAAATTGAACTGCTCCTAAATCACCCAACATCCCCACCATTTCTCTCGCCAATTCTATTGTTACATAAAATTGAACCAACGTCATAGGCGCAGATCGAAATATTGCCTCGTTGGATTCATTCAAAGCCGATCTTGATTCTGTTAGTCTTATAGGTGCCATGTCTGTGAAAAAATCTTGACAAGGACTATTCAAATAATATTGTCCTTAATCTGTGATATATATACTAGCCACTAAGCTAAACTCTGCAATTGCCTTGTTGAAAATAAAAATCACGGCAATTAAGTTTGTCAAAGTTCGGTTTCCTGATTTTTTTCTATTCACTCAACAAAAAAGTACATACCCGGAATTGGATTACGTATCCAGTATTGGATTTTTTTCTTAATTACTTGGCTTCAAAGAGCACAGATCCCACACTTTTTCAGTGACCACACTATCAACGATAACACTTAGTCAGACTCTCATAACGAGTGGTATCTTATTGCAATTATGAGAGGAATTTCACTACTTCGGTACTTGATAGTTTTCTTTTTGAAAGACACTATAGCGGCTGGCTCACCGGAGGTAAATGAATATGAAAGCGCTATATCACAACTACATCAGATTGAAGCCAGTCATCAAAAAGAGTTCGTGTATTCCGCAGATAACATAGAAGACAATCTACGGATACCGGCATATGATCCAGTAAAGAGGCAATACAAACAGAAGAAGCACAGATTACAAACACCCCCACAACTAACGAATGATGTGATTCCACTACTAAAAATTGCAGCATCAAAGAATAATTCAAAAGCGCTAATAACATTGGGTGACTTGTACTTATTTGGGAATTTCTCTTTGCCAACCGATTATCAAAAGGCAAAAGACTATTATGAAAAAGCAGTGGCTGTTTGGCCAGATGCCCATGCATATTTTATGTTGGGATTCATTCATTCGACAGGGCTTTTTGGCGAGTTCCCTGTTGATCAAAAACGTGCCAACTTGTTTTACCAAGTAGCGGCAGAAAACGGAGATATGAACGCATTGCAAGTTGTTGCCTATAGGAATTTGAAAGGAGTAGGAGTACCGTCCAATTGTGAGTTGGCATTACCGTATTATTCAAAACTACTGAAGATTGGACATGATCGAGAAAGTGATACCATTACTCATATTGACTACAATATCAGAGTCTCTGATTTCAATGGGGGCCTATTTGGCGAAAAATTAAGTGAAACGACATCCTCTATTGAATTACCGTCAAGGATGTTTGCCGAGTATAGGACGAAGATTGAAGAGCAAAAATTGAATGCAAATGACCATGTGTACGCAACTTATTATTACAATGGTCTCGAGTACTTAAAGGGAGATTACTTTAGTGAAAGAGATTTACCAAGAGCTTTCCGAGAATTTCAAAAATGTGTGACTTTAGGTGAAGAACTTTTCGGTTCCAGGAGATATACAAATGTTGACAGGCTAGACCGAGTATTTTTAAGCTCTTGCCAAGTTAACCTAGGACGCATGTATTTGGAAGGCTTGTTTGTCGAAAAAGATGCGCTGAAAGCACAACAACTATTTCAAACGTCTTTGAAGCTCGAAGTCACACCAGAAGCCCTCACTCACCTTGGATTCATTGAAGAGCATGGACTTGTAGGTGAAGCAAATCAAACCAAAGCAATAGAGTACTACACCACTGCATCTAACCAAAAAAGTCGTTCAGGCTCTAAAAATTTGGCAAAGTTGTTAATGAACATGAACGGCACAGATTTTGTTGAGTCTAATGAGCAAAGAGCTCTAATTTACAAGCATATGCTACAAGCAGCATACTATGGAAGCACAGAAGCGTTGTACTATGTAGGAACATTTTTTGAATCAGGGTTGTCACAGTTAGTGGACCCAGAAGAACAAGTAACTTGCCCAAAAATTGCTCTATATTACAGGGAATTCATAAAAAGACTTACTTCGTTCTATGCACCTCATTTAAAGTATGCTTTTGAAGAGCTTGCAAGTGGGAATTTTGAAAATGCCCTAGTTGGATACCTGATTGCTGCAGAACAGGGCTTTGAGCAAGCTCAGGTTTCAGCGGCTTACTTGTTGTACCAGTTACAACCATACTATACTAGAGAAGAGACGAAAACGTTTACTTCAGACAGATTGAGTTTGGCAGTGCAATATCTCGACAGAGCATCGAAACAAGACAATGTAGATGCCACAATTCTTTTAGGGGACATATTCAAGGGACAAGACCAACATGCACAAATTGAACCTGATTATGAAAGGGCATTCAATTACTATAGAATTGCAGCAGATAGACATTCGTCGCATGGCGCTTTCAAGTTAGCTGAGATGTATGAGTACGGTTTAGGCACTGAGAACCGTTCAGTAGACTATTTTTTGGCCAAAAGATACTACGATCAAAGCTTACAATACAAGGAAAAATCTGATTTAGATCACAGAACGATACATTTGAAACCGACATACAGTAGTGCACACATAAACTGGGCTCTTTTGCGTTTAAGATTCAAGCATCTTTTCAACAAAGGCGGAGCCAATAACCGGATGGAAGATCAAGCAAACGGCTGGTTCAGTGCTTTGAAGTCATTAGGAACAAAGACAGCTAGCGAACAACAGACGACCCAACAAAGGGAGTCATTAGCTAAAGCGGACTCGCATCATTACGGCACTTCCTACGACACTGAATTTGTGGAAAATTATGATATTGGTGACTACTTGGTTATCTCATTGACCTTCATGTTCTTTCTTGTATTCTTTGTCCAAAATATTATCCGACAAGTGAGACGGATGCGGAATGGAAATCAAGAGAGACGCGAGCAGGATGAAGTAAGAGATGGAGCCCGCTGGAATGGAAATCAGTTCCACTTTAGAAGAGGTAATTTTGAGTTTCACTTCTTTGCAATATGAGGATGTAAATAACTATTTAGTAATATCATCAATAATATTTCTAATAACAGGATTATTTTTGCTAACACGAGCTTTTTGCAATCTTTTCTGTATTGGGGAGCTATTCTCCGATTGTGGTAAATCGTATATCATATCAGCGTCTTTAGGTAGTGAGTAATACCAACCTTTCAGCTCCAAAAAGTCAATAAAGGTTTTCGTAGTGTCGTTTGTAGATAAAGTGGACCGTGACCCAAGAATTACCAACTTGGATTTAGCTCTAGTCACTGCCACATTTAGACGTCGCCACTCTTTTAGAAGATCACCAGCATTTTTCTCGTTGTTGGAACGTACCAAAGAGATAATGATGCATTGTTTATCTCTGCCTTGATACTGGTCTGCAGTAAGTATCTCTAAGTCTGTTCTTGATGACAAATTTCGTTTCAAAAGTTCAAGTTGAGAGCGGTAAAAGGACATCACACCTATTTGAGACTCATCCACACCAGCGGTGACAAATGCCTTGACAATTTGCTGGATCAAAGTTGCTTCTCTTGAGTTACGTACGGCTTCCCCAAAGACAGTTTCATATGCTGGCACGGTATCATGATCAAGAAACAATACTTTTCGATGTTTATCAAACACAAGATCCATCCATTGGTGTCTTTTTGGCACCTCCGGCAAAAAGAAACTGGTAACTGCCTCCGGATAAGGGACATCCATACATTGATTGGCAACTGATGGTGATCCACACTTCAATTTATTTTCATAGACTAAAATATTGGAAACTTGCATTATGTCCTCACACATTCTGTACTGCTCTGTTAATTCACTCACTGCTGGGGGATGTGCTTCTGCAAGTATCTTGAATAAAGATTGCGATAGCCCGTATTTAACTTCAGCATTTTGATGGAGAACCAAGGGAGGCAACTGATAGTGATCCCCCACTAATATGAACTTTTTAGCAAGACTTATTGGTCCCAAATTGATTGGTACGGTGATTTGCGAAGCCTCGTCGACTATACAGTAATCAAACTCTTGTCGCAAATTGAAACAAGAGTCAGTGATTCCCAAACAGGTGGTTGCCACAATATTCGGTAATTCATAGGTTTCCCTGTATTGAGAACGTGATTTGATGGGTTCAGCATAATCAGGAATATATTTGTGTAGCGACTTGTGAACTCGTAGGGGATACCCTATTCTTAAAAACTTGAATTTTTTGTTATCACCCATCTTCTCCACGATTTTCAAAAGAATGTTATCAACAGCTGAATTTGTGTAAGATGTAAGCAAGACAGTTTTCCCCTCTTCCACAATTCTTCGTACCATTTCCACAATGATGGTACTTTTTCCTGTCCCAGGCATACCAAGAATAAGTGCATAGTTTTCCGCAGAAAAGACTTTATTTAGGGCCATCGTTTGACAGTGATTGAACTCAGATTCGAGTGTGTACGGTTCATTGTTATTCGAGAACTTTGGAGCTTTCAAGTCAACTAGTAAATCACGAAGTTCCGCCAGCGAATCAGGCAAAAATATCCTCAAGACGTTGTATCGAGCTAGACCCATGCCATAAAACATCTCATCCTTATCGATGATGAACCTTTTGTTTCCTGATGCTTGAGGTTTCCCACGTCCGTGGATTAAACTCTCCATGATTTGATTGTTTTTTTGATTGAAGGTTTTCATTTTCATATCGTATGTGACTATTCTTCGTCTAGTGCTCAATGTGATCTTTGAAGGTAATATTGATTTGATTACACCCGTAGCAATAGCAAAGTGCCCCTCCTCGTCGCTAATCAAAACCCTGTCATTGATAGTAAGTTTTGAAGACAACATATTGAAAGATGCATCAGCTTGGTCTTTTGCAAAAGTGTACAAAAATTGCTTTGCTTGGGATTTGTCTCCATGGGCACTGGCAATGTAAAATATCAGACTTTCATCCTCATTGGAATCAATGATCCTCAAATTATTCAAGCTTGTTCCGTGTTCTTCACGTAGCAGGTTAGGTAAAGTCCACAAATGTTTAAGCGATTTGCTCATGATATTCTCTTCTTTCGAAATTAGTGTATCCCAATATCTGAAGTACTCTTTATATTTTAAGTTTGCTAAATGATAAGTCATCAATTCGTAATCATCTTCATCAATACCTGAGTTTTCCTTGGTACCATCCTCAGACAAATAATTAATAGTCATGCAGCCAGCAACAACCTCACATCTTTCGCAACTTGAGCGCCTCAAAATATCAGGTAATGTACGACCAGATCTAAGGTGCTGAGAAACACGATTCCTCAAATTAATCAATGAGCGCAAATCTGAAACACGTATTTGACACCTCTTGGTGACACCTTCCCTTGTGTACACAAGGATAAACGAGTCTATATCCATGTCATACCGATCCTTGAAAAGAAGGGCGTACAAAGATGCTTGAGCACTGTGACTTATGTGTTCTCGACCGGTTTTGATCTCCATCGGTAATAGGTATTTCCCATTTACAGCCTTGTTCAGTAGGTTAGCAATGATGGTGGCATCTATCATACCTTTCAATCCAAAAACAGGAGATCTTATTTCTTCTTCTATATCTAATATATCATCGACGGCGAACGAAATCTGATCTCGTTCCAGAGAATCATCAATCTTTGGTCTTGATTTTGAGTCTTTTTTGTAATAACTTTCAAACCACTCTTGCAAATACGGTAGATGTTTTTCAACCTCTTGGTCAACATCTTCCATGCCTTTGTCAATAGTGCATAAGGTTAACAAATATTGTTCTTTCAAATCATTAAATATCTCACGCATAAATTGAAGATCCCATGTCTCAGCCACCATACACTCTTGAAATATGTAGTGCACCATCTCTCCGACAATTATAGGAATGGAAGTTGTTCCAGGGAATTTGTATCGTGATACCAAAACAGTCTTTCGAGGACAGTTCACTTGCTGTGCAATCTTCGTGGCCGTAATTAAGATGTCGGGATTCAAGACAAGCAAATTATGTGTATCATCAATCAAGTTTGGGTTTCTTTCATCAGTGTTTATAACATGAATTATATCATTTACCAGAAAATCGAGCTCACAATACTCTCCTCTTAGAATGAGTCTAGACTTTTGCTTATCAGCATTGGTAACTTCTAGTATGTTTTGCTTAGTACCGTTGACTCCGTACACCTGCTCTGTGCAACTGAGAATTTTGAACCTTCGTAACATCGACCTTCCGTAAGCAATATCAGTGAACTCCTCTTCTTTTTCGACGCATTCGCCTTTCCTTATCAAAAGTTTCTCAAATTTTTCCATACCCTCTTTGAACGACTTTGTAAAGACAGAGTTCTTTATGTCTCCACCATTCAAAAGATTCACCAACTCGGGGTCTGTTTCATCTGAGAATGGGTCTTCTGAAATGTCAGCCTTTGGAGAGGATTTCAAGTCCTCGGATTTGATGTACTGTTTGCTCTTTGAAGGCGATGAGTCAACACTTGAGCGCTTATCCCCAGAAGGGTCCTGATTTGCCAAAAAAATTTCATGTTGTGATAACATTTTCAAAATTTCTTCATCTTCGGAAAAGGGATCATTCGATTGTAGTGTTTCATCATAGGTTTTTCCTGTTGGTGACAGCTTAATGTTGAAAGATTTAGGTGTTTCATCTTTGGTGTCACCACTATTTAGCTTGCTAATCCAACTACTCAACGTTCCTTGAACTAATCCAGAATACAGACTTTTGTCCACACTTTCAACACCGGTTGACTTTGTTCTTTGTAAAGCAGATACCCTCGTAGACTCATTCTTGAACTTGCTAACTCGGTTGCTCAAGTCAGAATGCGTCTTTGATAATTTGGGTGAAATTGATGCGACATTATAGAAATCTGCTCCATACTTTGATAGCACTTCAGTAGTCCCACCTGCCGATTCTGTTTTCACATGCTTAATGCTTTTCAAAGGGGATGAAGAGTATTGTACTCCTTGCTTTAAAGCATTTAGTTTGCTCTCCTCACGATGGTTCGATTTTGAATCAGGACTATCTCTCCAACGTACTCCATCAAAACTATCATCGGAATTATCAGTGGCGACTTGCACTTCAATGTGTTTTTTAGCTTTACGCTTAGGACTATACTCTGAGATATGTGCATAACCATCGGCTTCTCTGACAGGTTGAATTTGAGATCGTAGTGTGTTTGTATCTATCGGCTTGATCATTTGAGTATGATTTTCTGCTTCTGATGTTAGTTTGTTCACAGGTTTGAAAAAATACGACTGCTTTTTCGGCCTTTTGAGAGGCTTTATGGACTCTGTGTCATTAGAATTTGATTTCATATTAGCATTATTTGGTTCCTGTTGTTCTTCATAGTTCTTATTTCGTGTCATATAGACGTGATGAAGAGGAAGTTAATGTTTTGCTTTGATTTGATTTTTGCAGACGAGTAGCGCGTATTAATAGAGCAAAGAGTGTTTGCACCCACAATTACTTTGTACGGCTTGAGGCAATACTACTTTGCACTTCACTCACATCCAACACAGTTGGGGTCTTACAATAACAAAGCAAATCCTGATTCTCGAGATATTATTTGTGTTATTCTAAGGTTGTTTACTGTATTCTTTTGTACGCAAAGAGTAAATCAGGTCAGAGATGTTGCAGAATCCCATGAGTGGAAAAGAAGAGCCGGTTCTCTATCAATGCAACATAATCCCATAACCTCAAAGGATGAACTTTTTACCTTTTCTCATAGGAGACATTTTTAGTCTCAGGAAAGTCGGATTGTATTGCTTAATAAGTCAAAAAAAAAAGTCCCTGTAAACTACCAATCAGCTTAATAGAAAAGTTTCTATTCACCTATAGTTTCTCGTGGTTATGGGCTGAGTCCAGTGAAATGAAAAGAGTAGTCCCATTCTCTATACTCCACTCAAACTAAGTCTTTCAACAATATGCCTTTGGTAAAGGTAATAAAGTGGAGACACAAAAACAACAGACAAAAGAACAAATTCAAAATCTTTTTCTCATCTCAAAAATTTTTCAAAACTTCTACTCACAGTGAACGAACCAAAATCCAGTTCTTGTTAGTTACCACCACTTTTTTTCAACTACCTTACATATACACACGCCACACCAACCCATTTACAGATGGCTTACGTTTTAACGGAAACAGCAGCAGGTTATGCGCTTTTGAAGGCTTCTGATAAGAAGATACACAAATCTTCTTCTTTGATTGAAGACTTGAACTCTTTGCAAAAAGTTGCAGACCAATTCAAAGTCCATCGTTTTGAAAAGTTCCAAAGTGCAGCAAATGCCTTAGAAGAAGCCAACTCCATTATGGAGGGAAAAGTTTCTGACAGCTTGAAGAAATTGTTAGAAGATGCCAAATCAGACAAGAAAGCTACTTTGATAGTATCCGAAACAAAATTGGGTAATTCCATCAATAAATTGGGGTTAAACTTCCAAGTTGTGTCCGATGCAGCCTCATTGGATTTACACAGAGCAATCAAGGAATTCTTACCAGAATTATTGCCGGGATTGGATAACTCAGCCCTCAACCAGATGTCATTGGGTTTAGCACACTCTATTGGTCGTCATAAGCTTAAGTTCTCAGCAGACAAAGTTGACACTATGATTATACAAGCTATTGCATTATTGGACGATTTGGATAAAGAGTTGAACACATACGCTATGAGATGTAAGGAATGGTACGGATGGCATTTCCCAGAATTGGCAAAAATTGTCACAGACTCAGTTGCATTTGCTAGAATCATTTTGACCATGGGTGTTAGATCCAATGCTGCTGAAACAGAATTGTCTGAAATTTTACCTGAGGAAATTGAAGAACAAGTCAAAACAGCCGCCGAAGTTTCTATGGGTACTGAAATCACAGAAAATGATTTGGAGAATATTAAGGCATTGGCCGAGCAAATTGTTGATTTTGCTGCATACAGAGAACAATTATCAAATTATTTAAGCTCGAGAATGAGAGCCATTGCACCAAACTTGACTGCCATGGTTGGGGAATTAGTTGGTGCTAGATTAATTGCACATGCCGGATCCTTGACCTCATTGGCTAAAGCTCCAGCATCTACTGTACAAATTTTGGGAGCAGAGAAAGCCTTGTTCAGAGCATTAAAGACTAAACACGATACACCAAAGTACGGTATAATATATCATGCCTCATTGGTCGGCCAAGCTAGTGGTAAAAACAAAGGAAGAATTGCCAGAGTTTTGGCTGCTAAAGCTGCTATTTCTTTGAGATACGATTGCTTCGATGAAGAAAGAGATGACTCTGAGAATTTTGGTTTGGAAAACAGAGCCAAGGTCGAAGGAAGGTTGAGTCAATTGGAAGGAAGGGATATGAGAACTACTTCTAAGGTTAGCAGACAGCAACCAAAGATTGATATTACCGAAGCCAGGGCATATAATGCCGATGCCGATGCACCAGTAAGCGCTGCCCAAGACTCTGATGATGAATCTGAAACAGAGGAAGTTGATGAAAAAGTTGAGGCAAAAGAGAAGAAATCAAAGAAAGAAAAGCGAAGTTGTTAAGAGAAGAAAGAAAAGAAAGAAAAGAAGGAGAAGAAAGATAAAAAGGAAAAGAAAGATAAAAAGAGAAAGAGAGATGAAGACAGCGAAGAGAAACAATCAAAGAAGGAGAAGAAATCGAAAAAATCTAAAAAAGATTAGATTTGTTTTAGAAGGTGTTGTGTATATTAATTTCAAGCTTAAAGGGAATCATCATTGTAGATACAAACTACATTCAGTCCAACTCTTGATCATCATGTAAGTCTAAATCAAATGGTACGTCTCTCGAACGCCCTTGGTTTCTTTCATTCGTGGCATTGCTGGAGTTTCCAGCCTCTGTTGCCAGAGAATTCTGTGTCCGACTATCCGCTTGCTGTCCGTTTTCTGTACGATTTGCATTATCACCACCTTGACTATCGTTGTTACTATTTGAAGCCTCGACTCCATTGACAAACATGGCTCCGTTTCCATCACCCTGAGTAAATCTTTCAAAAGTGCTTAATATACCAGGACTTAAAACATTGCGAAGTGCGTCAGGTAATATATTTGTAAAATTTGGCCGTTCGTTGGGTCTAGGTGATCGATTTGCATTCTCATTCGAAGTAGTGTTTGTAGGGTTATTAAGATGCCCAGAACCAGCATCGTTGCCCAGGGCTCCTCTTGCTGGTGGAGGTTGTTGTACATTTTGCTCTCCGGTTCTCAAGCCTCCTTCGGTGATATCCCCTATCATGTCTCTGAGACTACTAAGTGGCCATGCTTCAGAGTTCATGGGACCGAACACTTGTACTTCTGGACTTCTTGCCCTGTCTCCAGCACCACGATCACGCTCCAAGTTCACATGAGGTGGTCTCTCTATTTGTGTTACAGTGGCCGTCTCCATCCCGTTCCTCGCAAGCATGTTCTGCGACACTTCGGGGGTTAATATACTTGGACGACTTTCATTGAGTCTTTGTGAAAGATCTCTCAAAGACGAGTCACGATAAACAGGCATATACGTAAAGCAATCACGATCGTCTTCGGGCCCAACAGCTCTTAATCGGGCGAGCAACTTCCTTACATCACTAATGATGTTTTTGATTTTCTCTTCCGGAACGTTTTGTTGGTATGCTCTCTTTTCAGTCAATGCAATAGCTGAACTCAATCTTTTGATAAACTGGGGCAAAATGGTTTTTAACCTCAAGGCTCTATATTCATCCACAATAGCTCCACTTTTGGGAAAATTGTTAGGCAATACCTCCCCAATAGAGGACTTCAAAGCAATGTTGTAACATTCCAAAGCAAGCAACCCATTCCCCATATACAAATGACAATAGCCCAATTGGGTCCAAGCTGGAGTAAATGCACGGTCTAAGAAAATCGCAGTATTCAAATCGTCTATAGCTTCAGGGACACAGTTGAGACCAATAAACGCAATGGCTCTGTTGGTGTAGATCTGTGATTCATCAGCATATGTAAATGGCGGAGCTAGTAACAAGGCTTCAGTGTAGACTTTTATTGCTTGAGCAAAGCTTTGAAATGACATTAAGTTATTACCCCTTTCTCGTAGTTCGTTTAGCAAGTTCTCGGTTGATTGACTTGCTTCATTCAAGCCGGATGCTAAGACATTTAAACTTGACAATAGTTTTGTTCGGAAGGTTTCAATAAATTTTTGATACGGAACATCACCTCTATTGTATCTATCGAAAACACTGAGAATGTAATCAAGGTATAACTCACATCCTTTTACACGGCTTTTAAGCGCTTTCACATATTGTAACGCGTACACAAGCAAATCCTTTGAGATTCCTTCCCCAGTTATTTGAAGGCACAAATTCTCTTCCAAAACTTGCAAAAGTAATTCGTACAACTTGGTTTGTGTTTTTTTGCTGGAATGTTCCAGTTCATGGAATACGTAGCCTTTGCTAACCTCTTCGACCAACTCAATCGTGGACAACCGTGGAAAACTGAAATCGCCAGGATGTTGATTATTCAATATGCGATCAATTAGCGTTATGGTTGAATTATTATGGAACTCTTCTATATTGGAGGCCCTGACGTCTTCTTCTCTATCTGCAGTAGATGATTTGGACAAGGTGAATCCAATCAAAATGTGGAAAGCTTGTCCGAGATACAGTTTGTCAACTTCTTTTCCTCCATCAAACACGAATGTCCCAGCTTTGACATCATGCATAGTACGCTCAAAGAACACACGAAATCCTTGTCCCAAAAAGTAGTCAACGGCATATGTGTTTATATTATCAAAGTTTGATTCCCTCATCTTGTGGACGTGATAACTATGGCAACCAGATCTGAATTCTGAGTGTGATCCTCTTTTTTCTTTATTCTTTACATATGCAACTTAATTCGTGCACGTGATTATTGAAGATGATTTTGATATGGAGTCTTTTACTCGTCCTTACTTATCTATAAAGTATCTATAATCATCATTACTTTTGACGAACGGCAGCCGCTGCTGCGCGAGCAAAGTTAGTGGCTTGATTGGTGGATGGTGTTGACTGCAATGATGGCAGACTAGACACTTTACGTTTGATTTCCTTTTTCTTAGGCTTTTTTCCACTACCTTTTTTACTCTTAATATCGTTCGTCTTTTTCGCTGCCGGGCGTGAAGATGCTCCATTGATGGCCATAGTTGCGGACGCAGGTACCCCATTAGTCTTAGTCTCCAGTGTAGTTGCGTCACTTATGGCCATGGGTTCCACAGGGGAAGCTGTGGAGGTTTCTCGTGCAATTAATAAACAATCAATCCAGCCGTGCTCTTTTCCAATAGACGCGTCATGACCAGCCTTGTCTAGTACCCTGACGATTTCCGGCTCCAGATTCTTGTTGGCAAGTTGTTGAAGAAAATATAAGTCTCCATTTTCCTTAACAACTTCGATGATCAAATAACCCAAATGATCATCATTTAACCCTTCCTCATCATTTTCAAATTCATAATCGTACATAAAATAATCACCGCCATTATTAGCTTTCAAGTCTACTAACATAACTTCTAAAGTTGAATCGACAAGGAATATTCTAGCCATGTTGGTGACAAAAGTGAGGACCAATTTAGAACCTTCTTGTAAGTGGTGCGCATGTTCGGTGACAATCCTCTCCAACACGGCATCGTCAAGAGTGTCGTAGCTTAATGACAAGGATGATTTTCGAAGCCGCATTCTCTTTAAAAGATCCATTTTGAGAATTTTCTCGTTAGGTGCAAGTAAACTAGACACTTCATGTAACTTGAGCACCGTTTGTTTTTGATTAGGTTTATTGGCAGACTTGGGCTTTTCTGGAGGTGGGTTAGCTTTTTGTGTAGTGATTGGTTTGGTCTGTGTATTGTTTCGTTTTGCAAATGCAGCAGCAGCAGCAGCAGCATCAGGAGATGTTTTGGGGATCTCGGGAGCATATGGAGTGAGTCTTTCTGTGATACCTGGTGCATTCGGTTTGCTAGTTGAATTCGATTTTGGTGACTGAGAGGATGCCTCTGGGACAGTAGTTGTTATAGTAGCCGGTTGCATATTTTGAAAAGCCGTATTGGCTCTGATATTTGGCTTTCCCTGAACATGAGCTTTGGGTTGCGGCAGCTGATTTTGAGGAGGTCGAGTTGAATATTGACTAGGTACTGGTTGCTGCGGTGGTGATACAATTGGTGGACGTATGCTATTGGTAGGTCCTTTAAAAACAGGTTGATTCACCTGCGTAAGAGGCGCTGCATGTTGAGCATCACGTCTTTTTTGTGGCAGAACATTTGGTAAATACTGAGGGGCTAGCTCGCCATTGGAATTTTGTGAAGTATTCTTTCGTATGCCTGTGGGGGGTTTGAAACTTTTCTTCGCTCCAAACGTTGGCAAGAAACCGAGATCAGATCTATTAATTTGAGATTGTAATTGGTGATAAGAACTGGATTTATTCATCTCTCTGTTAGCACCATTCTTGATTCTTGGCATTATCGATTGAGATAAGCTTTCTGTGCCGCTATGGCTTTCAAGCTTTGGTACTTTTCTGTGCCATATATACCGGGGGTCGTTCCAGTCAACTTCACTGAACCACTTGAAGGACATGATATCAGGAATAGTGGGTCTAGCTGAAGGATTCAGTACCAAGATTTTCTCTATTATTTCAGTAACCTCCTTAGAAATCAGTTTCGGTGACTTATATGAATAATCAAGATCGATAATTTTTTGAAATGTCAAATATTCAGTGTTGCCTTTGAATGGAGGTGAGCCATTGAAAAATTGATAAAGAATGCAGCCTATTGCCCAAATATCAGACTCAAATCCACATATGTTGTCTTTTAATAATTCTGGAGACACATACTCCGCAGTTCCGACAAAGGAGCCGAATCTTTCCCGAGATGTTTGGGCTGGTGTCTCAACCTCTGAGTTGAAGGACCTGTAATCTACCTTCTCTTCGTCCTCCTCGTTCTCCCCTAACAATTTGGCGGCTCCAAAATCAGTAATTTTTAAATTAAAGTCATGCCCCACTAAAATGTTTTCAGGCTTGAGATCTCTGTGTATGACTCCTTTCAGATGAATAAATTTGACTGCATCAATAATCTGACACATGTAAAACTTGGACACAGGTTCAGACAAAGATCCTAGTTTTCTTATTATTGATAAAAGCTCTCCATACTCTGCAAAATCCAACACGAAAAATAAACTTGATTCGTCCTGAAACGTGTAGTATAATTGTACAATTCCGGGATGTTGCTGGCCCAATCTGTGAAGTGTAGTTTTCTCGATATTCACATACTTGATTTTACCCTCTTTAACAATGTGTCTTTTGGACAATACTTTGATGGCATAAGTTTTCTTCAGTTGCTTATCCATTGCAGAGTACACTGTCGAATATGAACCTTCTCCAATCATTGCTCCAAACTGGTAATCACGAGCTGACTTCTTTTTAGGATTTGGCATTTGCGATTGTGGCATTGTTGACAGTGGTTGTTTCATTGCCGCGGGATTTGAGTTCAGTATATGAGACTGAGATAATTGTTTTCCCAAGTGGTTTGGCAGTTCGCTGCTGTATCCGTGTTGTATGCATGATTGACTCGGTTGAGCTTGTACATTTGGTCTATATGACATAGTTCATGCATCGATTATAATGGTGTTGGAATATGCCAGGTTTTTGGACTCTCGATTTGTGTTGTTGATCCGCCGGTTTTTTTTTTGCCTGCCTCATACGTTTTTAGAAATTTAGTTCAAAGCCTTGGATTAATTAACTGAAGGACAGCACTACACGAAAGAAAGCGTATACCAGGTAATAGACATTTGAAACGGGAGATTTAGAGGAACAGGCTATCCACAAAGCTCTGAGCATAAAATTATTATGAGAACTACGTCCAAAATACTACGATATGGATGGCGATATCAGACCCCCCATGCATCCTTGGTAAGGTCTTTTACGAGTACCACACTAAACCGACAAGCTCAAAGTCAGACAGATTTGGCTAAAATATTTGACGACCAAGCTTATTTCGACGCTTTCAACAATAGCTCTTCGTACAAGCTACCGTTTTCATTTTCAAAACAAGAGACCGGATTATTCAAAAATGAGTCGTTAACGAGTCCACTGGGGTTGATAAAGTTTTCAAAACAATCCTTGGAAGATGCAAAATTGTTAGTTGCGGAAATGTTGAACAATAAAACTGACAAAGGCAAAATAGATTACATAAAAAAACTAGATCAGTTGTCAGATACCCTTTGTCGTGTTATTGATGTTGCCGAGTTTATTAGAATAGTACATCCCAGTTCCAACTGGACTAATGCTGCGCAGCAAACGCACGAGATTCTTTTTGAATATATGAATCAACTAAATACCAATGTGGAGTTATATACAAATTTGATTGAGGTGCTTAATGATCAACTGATCACATCGCAATTGACGGAGGAGGAAATTAAAGTTGGCGAGTATTTGAAACAAGATTTTGAGAGATCAGGTATTCATATGGATCCCGAGACAAGAAATAATTTTGTTGCCATAACACAAGAAATCTCCTTACTTGGTTCTCATTTCAATAATGAGATCAACAATTTGGATTCACACTGGTGTGCAATTACAATGAAAGATTTTGAGTCTATTGAAAATCCTCAAATAAAACGAGAACTTCTCCTGTTTCAATCAAAATATAATGGTAAAAAATTTGGAAAAGAATATTATGTGCCCTTAGTCGCACGTCTCCCATACTCCATATTAACAAAGTGTAAATCTAGTGAGTTGAGGCGGAAAATATGGGTGGCGTTGCACAATGCATCCTCGGACCTGATCAGCATTCTTGATAGGTTTGTGTCTTACAGAGCATTGTTGTCAAAGATGTTGGGTTACAAGTCATATGCCCATTATCAGCTAGAGCACAAGATGGCAAAGTCACCAGAAAATGTCATGGCATTCTTGAAAAATATTCAACAGTCATTGAGGGACAGTTCAGTGTTGAATGAGTTGAAACTTTTGAATGAGTTCAGAGATGAGAAAGTAGAGTATAAAAATAATGATTCATTGATAGATAGTATCAAACCATGGGATCGAGATTTGTTACTTTCGAGAATGCAACGGGACAAGCAACAAGATATTGCGGTGCAGACAAAGATTTCAGAATACTTTTCAGTTGGTACTGTGATTGCGGGATTGAGCAAGTTGTTTGAAAGTTTATACAATGTGTCCTTTGTGTCTGAGGTCACACTTCCGGGAGAAGTATGGGAGAACAACAAGGTGAGAAAGTTGAAAGTTGTTGATAATGAGAACAGCAAGACTTTGGGTTACTTGTATCTTGATTTTTGGTCGCAAAAGGTTATGCCTTCACATTTTACTATTGTGTGCCTGAGAAGACTCCACTCCTGGGAAAATGAAGGTAAATATAGAAATACTGTGCAGCTCGATGGAGACTATCAACTTCCAATTGTATCGCTAGTTTGCAACTTCAGGGATAGCTTTCAAAAGGGTCCAACTTTACTCTCGTTAGATCAAGTTGATACAATTTTTCACGAAATGGGACATGCAATGCATTCCATGATTGGAAGAACAGAATTGCATAATTTGTCGGGAACTAGATGTGCCACGGACTTTGTTGAGATACCTTCGGTATTGATGGAATCATTCAGCAAAGATTTACGAGTTTTAACCAAAGTTGGCAGACATTATCAATCAGGCGAACCAATTCCTCAGGGTTTACTACAACAAGCACATCATGATAAGAATACCCTTCTGGCATGTGAAACTTTCATGCAAAGCAAGATGGCAACATTAGATCAAAAATTGCACAGCGCTGAAATGGTTGACAAGTTAGCCACCGGGTTAGATGAGGCTGATTCAACAGAGGTTTATCATTCGGTTGAGCTGGACCTTAAGGTATTCGCTGACATGTGGTCAACTTGGCATGGTAAGTTTCCACATCTATTTTCCTATGGAGCGGTGTACTATCTGTATTTACTTGATCGAGCCATTGCCGAAAAGCTTTGGCAAGGTTTGTTTGAAAAGAACCCATGGAGTAAAGAAGCTGGAACTAAATACAAAGATAGTGTTTTAAAGTGGGGTGGGACCAAAGATCCTTGGTTATGCCTTGCTGATGCATTGGATATTGAGGAGTTGAAGGAAGGTAATTCAAACGCCATGGAGTTGATTGGTAAAAATGCTAGTTTGTAAAGAGAATTTTGTATATAGAATGTATAGATTTGTATAATTAAAGACGGAGACTAAAGATCGAATGAGTTGAACACTAGTAGATACTTGATTGATCAAGCCATAGAGTATTTGAAGCTTGGAAATGAGGGGCCGCATATCAACTTACACATGAAAAGGGTATACTGCTTTAGATGAGGGGGGGTATTTCCCCTTTTATTGCCGTATATGAAGTTACATGGTGCTTGCATGACGTATGCTAACAAAGTATAATATTATTAATGCAGTGATGGCTTAGTTTGAACACACAAACGTTTCCATAAATTAGTTGATGATGTCGAAAACTACAAATAAACAACGTAAAACTTGGTAACACACCAGGACCTAGGAAAAGGAGTCCCCTTCAGCTTTTTTTGCATCAGTAATATCACGATAGATTGCAAATTGTTGTTCCAAATTTCACTCGGGGTTTTACTGAAAAGGCTGCAATGTAACTAAAGTGGAATTGGTACGGCATATCAAACTAATTTCTTTTCTTTCTGGTTGTTACACAAAGTGGGCGTTTTATGTCAAAATGCCTTATTGACAAAAAGAAAATTTTTATGCGCAATATTCGTAATGCCTTAAGAATCAAAATGCCTTCTAATTAACGATTGCTGTATTGTTATGTTCATATCTTATCCCAATCATAATCATTGGATTGACATATGAGAACAATAAACAATTATATAAAAGAGGAGATAAGCTTCAGCGTGAACCCTTTTATTTTTGTGTAATCAATGACCTGGCGTACCGAGTACACTCATAATGGTCAGGTAATTGACTGTTCTACTACCGACTTTGCAATTGAAGAAAGTGCAGACGATATGCTGAATAACTGGCCCCGTTTCTTGTTTAAAACTTCTGCTAGTCACCAGGGTGGAGCACATCATTGATCCACCTTTGATGGTGAGTTAACAAAAGAAAAAGGTAGCTTAATTAAAGTTTAGTATATTCGCTGGGTTCACTAGCTGGTCGCCGCTTACTACTTCTCTAAAAGTCAAATATTTTAAACCCGTGGTTACGCTATAGAGAAGATAAGCCTTATTCATGGATGGAATTAAGTTGATGAGTTATCAACGTTAGTACTTCTCGGTTACTCTTTATGTTGTCCGATGCCTCAATGGAAAGCCTGGAGTTTTGTTGCCCAATCAACATACTCCTTCAACTCATATCTTACGCTATCTGTTATCTACGAAGGCGTCGCGCTATTATTTGCTCACGATTCCCTTAACCAATACATTATTTTCCTAAAATTCACTCTTATCTAACACCTAAATTAACGTGAGACACATCGGATAAACACTGCCCAGGAAAAGAGTCCAACTTTTTTGCCCAACAATTACACTATTTGACTCTGGTCGATTGACAATCTGCGAAACCCCACACACCACACCAGTCTCAAAGACTACCCAGAGAATCTGTCGGCCCCGCTCTTGACCAATTATTGTATAAACAAGCGGGCCCTTCCCCTAAAGAAAGGAGGGGCAAAGTGGTGAATTGTTCTTTTGTCTTAGTGAAGAAGATATGTACAAAAGGTTAAACATTTCTTTTTTTTCTTTATTGTTTCTGTAAATAGTTTTGTGTTATCATCATCATTATTTCTCTTTCTCTTTCCCAATAACTGTTTTTTTTTTCTTACTGGGCTTTTTTGCAGTTCAGATGATTTTTGCAGTTTTACTTACATTGTGTTCACTTCGTACATTAAGTCAGCAGTTGTGAGTGATTATAAACAATAATTTTTTTTCTTTTTACTAACTCTTTAACGCTGACCTACTTCCTTCTTGATATAAATCATTTTTGTTCTGCTGTTTGATTAATCTGCAACTAAATTTCACCCACTTTTCAGATCTTTTTGGACCATCATTGTGATTCGACCATTGCACACTTAACAACCACTTGATATTAGCATTTATTATTCACAATGGCCACTGTTGAAAAACTAACACCGCTGCCACTGTCGGTGCCTAAGGAGGCAGATTTCAATGATTCAGTTGAATCGCCATATATGATTGAGGTTGCTGATGAAAGCACCTCTAGATTCACCAGATTTAAGGATTCGTTTAGGCGAAAGGTAGTGGATGAGTCACAGAAACATGAAATTGGGCGTCAAATGTCCAAGGCTATCAGTCTACGTCACTTGATACTTATGGCTCTCGTTACTGGTATTGGTACTGGTCTTTTGGTTGGTACCGGGCTGGTTTTGCATAAATCCGGACCATTGTTTCTTGTAATTGGTTTCGCTATCGTTGGTTCATTTTTGTATCCCACTTTACAAGCAGCAGGTGAGATGGCGGTTAACTATTCCGATTTATCTGGTGGATACAACAATTATCCTAGAAGATTTATTGACGAATCAGTTGCATTTGCAATCACATGGAATTATTGTATTCAATGGTTATCTGTCATTTCTATTGAATTGGTTACTGCTGCAATTACTATCTCGTATTGGAACACAACTGTTAATGCCGACGTTTGGGTCACAATTTTTTACGTCGTGGTTGTAACTATCAATTTCATTGGTGCTTCAGGATATGGTGAAGCTGAATTCATCATTGGATCTTGCAAGATTATGATGATTGTTGGATTTATCATCATGGGTATAGTTGTCAATGTAGGTGGAGGACCCAACCACGAGTTTATTGGAGGTAGATACTGGAGGGATCCCGGATACTATACAAATTTCAAAGGTTTATGTTCAGTATTTGTTACAGGTAGTTTTGCTTTTGGACAAACTGAGTTTGTTGCTTTGAGTGCTAGTGAACAATCAAATCCAAGGAGAGCAATCCCTATCGCAACTAAATTGGTTGCGTATCGTATTGTAATTGTTATGCTTGGTAGTTTGACCATTGTTGGTTTGCTTGTTCCTTACACTTCTGACAGATTGATGGGATCCAGCGGTGGCGGATCACATGCATCTCCTTATGTCTTAGCTGCTGCATTGCACGGTGTCAAAGCTGTGCCATCAATCATCAATGCCGTTATTCTTATGTCAGTCACATCTGTTGCATCTTCTGCATTGTACTCATCCTCAAGAACATTGCAATCATTAGCCGAACAGGGTTTTGCACCAAAGTGGTTCAATTACATTGATAGAACCGGTAGACCATTACGTGCTTTAGCCATCTGTGCATTCTTTGGGTTGTTTTCATTTATTGCAGCATACAAGAAACAGGAAACTGTTTTCAACTGGTTGCTTGCCATTTCCGGATTATCACAAATTTTCACTTGGGGTGGAATTTGTATTTCACATGTTCGTTTCAGGGCCGCCTTAAAATACAACAATATTTCAACTGATTCATTAGGATACGTTGCCAATACTGGTGTCATTGGATCATACTATGCCATTATTTGGTACTGTTTAGTTTTGATTGCTCAATTTTGGATTGCCTTGTATCCTAAAGGTGAAGGTAAACCAAATGTAACCTCATTTTTCCAAAATTATCTTGGTGTTATTGTGTTGCTTTTCTTTTACGTTTGTCACAAATTATGGACTCGTAATTGGTCGCTATTTGTACCTTTGAAAGATATTGATATCAACTTGGATAGAACACTTTTCGATGAAGAGTTATTGGCCATTGAAAAGGAGGAAGAGAAGGAGAAATGGAAAAAGGCTCCATTTTATAAAAAGGTATTGCAAGTGCTATTTTTGTAAGAGTATTGGATGAAGATTTCTATTTATAGTTTATGATTATTTATGGCTTTTGTAATAAAGAGTATACAAAGAAGGTTTTTGGTTTACTGCTTCTCACTTTTGGCCGAATCTTGTTAGTAGCGACGACATGCAGTGTCAAACATTTTTTCGAAACCTGTCGCGCAAAAAACTTTGCAATTGAGAAGTTGATAGATATAGCTTCTCACCTAATGCTTCCCTCAGTAGGATCACGCAAATCGTTACTCAGGTTTGCTAGTACCGCAGCCAAGAATACATCAATACTTCTCCGAGCTCAATTGGATTTAAACGATGTCGTATTGCGATCTCCAGAGTACAAGGAATCCATCACTAGGCGCCAACTACTGAAGAATTTGATAGAAGATGTGGATTTCATTGTCAAGAATCGACCTATTCAATCGCAGACTTACACCAAAATCAATGCTTTGAAAAGAGAAAGAACAGAACTAGCAGAGAAGATCCAAAAAAAGGAGCCCAATCTTGACGAAGTTAAAGCCAGATTAAGCGAAATTAAAAGTGAAATCAAGCCATTGGAAAAATATGTCAAAGAACTACAAGAGGAAATATACAGCAAGGCAGAGGCTTTACCCAATTTACTTGACCCTGCAGTTCCTGCAAGTGAAATTAAGGAAGAGTTGGTGCAATATATCAACACCTCTGCAGAAGAGGTTGGCAAGTACGTTGGCCCTGATACATCCAAAGATCACAAGATTATTGGTGAGAGATTTGGTTTATTTGATTTTGAGACAGCATCAAGGATATCAGGACCCTCGTGGTACTATTTATTGGGCGATGGTGCTTTACTTGAACAAGCTTTGGTGCAGTATGCGTTATCAAAAGCACGTCGACATGGCTACAAAATGGTTATTCCTCCTTCAATTGTAAGGTCCGAAGTAGTACATGCTTGTGGCTTCAAGCCAAACGATCAGAATAACGAAAAGCAAATCTACCAAATTGAGGATGAGCCAAGGTCGTTGACAGGAACCGCCGAGATTCCTTTGGGGGCACTTCATTCTTCTACTATTTTCCCATCAAACACAAAATTTCCAATTAAGTATTCAGGAGTATCGAGGTCGTATAGAGCAGAAGCTGGGGCTAGCGGGAAAGATACAAAAGGGTTGTATAGAGTTCACGAGTTCACTAAGGTTGAGCTCTTTCACTTTACAACGTTAGAGAGAGCTAGAGACGAGCTTGAAAGTGTCAAGAACTTTCAACTTGAAATCATTGAGGAGTTGGATTTAAAAGCTCGCTTGTTAAATATGCCAACATCAGACTTGGGGGCCCCAGCTATGAAAAAGTATGACATTGAAGCTTGGATGCCTGGAAGAGGTTCATGGGGAGAATTGACGAGTTGTTCCAATTGTGGAGACTACCAATCGAGAAGACTCGGTATCCGCTTCAACGGAAAGGGTGACAAAGTCGCCCACGTGGCCACGTTGAATGGAACCTGTATGGCTGTACCAAGAGTCATTGTTGCAATTATTGAACAAAATTATGATCAAGAGAATGACGTGATACGAATTCCGAAAGTGTTGGTGCCATTCATGGATGGAAGAAACGTTATAAGTAAAATTGAATAGTCTATTTAAAACCTGTATATATCAATCCTCATCTGAGTTATTTGCAAACCCCACTGGGGTACTGACTATTCGCTTGTCACTTTGAGTCGAGTTATTCTCATCAATCATCCGTAAACTGCTCTTGTGAAATCTTTTCAAGTTGTGAAGATTGGACAGTGACGGATCTGAAAGATAATGAGTTTGTGCTTTATCTGACAACCCTTCAAACTGCTGCAGAAGAAGTTTATACTGTTCATATTTCTGACTATACTTTTCCACAAGAGAGTTATATTTGGTCTCAAGAGTTTGTATTTTTGTCTCCAATTCACTGACTTTTGATTCCCGAGAAGCGATCAACCAGGTAGAGCTTTCGTCATTGCCACGATTATGTAGGTGTTGATCAAGATCTGATAATTTTGCCAACACTTGTTTGTTGACGGTTTGCATTTGCTCACTATGTGTGTTCAACTCTCGCCTAATTTCTTCTTTCCACTTCTGGTTCTTCAAGGCCTCCTCAATTTTCTCCAAAGAAGCTGAAGTATCCACTGCCTTTATTAACTCTGTTAAATGTTCAAATTGCTCTTGAAGAATCTTTTTACTTATCCTTCCATCTTTCAAAAATGTAGCAAGCTTTTTAAGTTCCGTCTTCAATTCTATATCTTGTCCCTCTCTTTCCCTATAAATCAGTCGCATTGTATCTTTCATCTTAGCAAAATCATCATCTCCTAAGGAAACATTTCTCATCTTCATTTCGTCCAACGCCTTAACAATCAAGCTCATGTCTGCTTTCGTTGCATTTCCTTCCGTTATGACCTCATTCGAATACTCAACAACGTTCTTCAAAAGTTTATTCAAATTGTCATTATTACTTCTCAGTCGGGAGTAAAGTTGTTCCAAGTCAACATTGGTCTGATTGGTGGACGTTTCAATTCGATGTAGTTGTTGTTGTAATTCATTGTGAGTTTCGTGAATCAAGTCAAAATGCTTGTCCAAATGGAGAGAGCCATCGAGGGAATGTGTTTTCTGAGTTGACCCCAGAGTATTAGTAACGTCTTTGAGTTGGTTCTCCTTTTCCATTCTCTCTTTTACTCGGTGGTGGTTGAAGTAATGTACTCGACCGAGCATCCTTCATTTGTTTACATTTTGAACACGAACTTCTTTGTGTAACTTAATAACTATATACCATCTAAAAACCAAATTTACTCTGTAATGCAGAGCTATAAAATGACTTCTTTTGATCTTCATATCCATCTTGGAAAGTTTGACTAGCACTGGTCGCATAGTCATTGAAAGTTTCTTCAGCCGTTTGTAATCCATTTTGCAAAGATCTCATAAATCCTTGAGTTCCAAATCCTCCAGCACCTTGTCCAGCTTTTCGAACGGGTTCGTCGTAAGCTTTTTCTTTAGGGGCCCTCGCATTGTAGCCCCCGTAGTTGGCTTGCGGATTAGCTTCAGGACTGATGTTATGGGCCAACGTTGACTCCTCTGTTTTTGGAGCTTTTCTATTTGGTCCAGCAATTAGCATTGCCAAATCTTCAACAGAAACGTAGCTTATTTGACCTTTAGCCCACAGCAATGTGCTGGCAGATGGCCTTGGGGGAATGATGGCGTTTGGATTGAACAACTTATCAGTTTCAGTCTCATCCTTGGACTTGCTTTTTTCATAAGCTGAGATGTAAACAGACTCAGTTTCTGATGTTCTAACAAACATTTCACCTGAGGATAACAAATTGGAATCAAGAGCAGTTCCTGACTCCAATGACTCTTGAACCATACGGTATGTCTCCTTGGGTAATTTAATATTGGCAATATCGTGTAACGACGGTAACGACAACAACTTGATAAATCCAGTCCTAACAAGCAAAGCTAACACGACACCTTTATCCTTGTAGTGGACCACGTTTGCTTTCAAGCATGTATCGTCCACCACCTTATGTGATAGCTTTGTTTTTGGTGGTGTAATAACTCTGATATCTCTATCAGAAACAGTAATAATATACCCAGGAACAGGAACACCTGTGACCAATTGATTAAACTTTTTTTCATCAGCAACGGTTGATAATCCGTATTGTGCATCAATTGGTATCAATTGCAGAAGTTTGGAAGCTTCTGCATCACCACCATCGGCTGTTCTGTAATTAAGATGTGCAGTTTTGTTGGCAAACTCAACTTGATATCCTCCATTACCTATAGGAGTGATCTTGTAAAATAGCAAATTACCTCCGCAATTGGTTCCCACATTCAATACTAATGATGAATATCCATCCATGCCAAATTCCATAATCGAAAATTCAAGTACAGTTGGGTAGCAATTTCCAGTAACTGAAACCAAATTTTCCTTCACATTATCAAGATTGAAAATAACGGCAGGCCCTCTTGATATATCACAGACAACCAATCTTCCAGATTTATATCCAACGGCAGCAAACCCAGAATCACTCATCTTGAGTACAGATATTTGTTCTGATGGGTCAAGCCTCAACAAATACAAAGGCAAGAACGAAGCTGACGTTGCAACAGAACCGGAAATTCTACCGCTGATATCAACAAGCAGTGCACTTCCACTCCCGTGATGGATTGGGCAGTCACTGTAGTCCTTAGAAGTACTGATTCCAGCATTCTTGACACTTTGTGTTTTACCAAACTTGCAAATCACAACTTCGCCTGAAGCCAATCCAACAAGTAGCTGCCTTCCTTGGAATGAGCATGATACTTTTATTACTTTGAGATTTGCTGGATTATGGTAATCATACAAAGTGGGTCTCAACGCAACCTGAACAATACTTTCCCCACCCAGCTGTTCACCTTTGGTAATGTCAATGAATCGCACAAGCCCATTCTCATGGCCAGTAATCATAATATTTCGAAATCCGTCATTATATCCTAAAGGCTTGAAAAGTTTAGCCAAGGGTACAGGGGCACCTCCATAAAGCAATGGTCGGACTTTAGAGCTGACACCCTGCGATGCTCGACTGGACATGATACTATACCAATCAATTCGAATAACAGATTGTACATCACAATAACATAACGGGGGCACAATCAATGATAGCGATGTAGGAAGTATAGTGTTGCCTAAATCACCACTACCTTGACCGCCTGCTTTATCTGAAAATGACACCACATAAAGTCTTCCCAAGTTAGAAACAAGTAACAAGAAAGAAGGATTGTGGCCATCCTGGAAGTAGGGAGAGCCAGTTTGGGTTACGGGTTGAATCTCGGTTATTACTTCAGTTTCAACCCCATCAACGTCACCTTCATTCAAATAAAAGTTTATTGGAATCTTGCTTTGACCATTCTGGGGATTGGAATAGAATATTCCTTGTTTTTCATGTGAGGTCATGGAGTATTTCAAAGTATAGCCAAAGTTTAATACAGTAATGGTATTGGTGGCCTCTGGATCACCTCCACTTACTAGTAATCTCGTTTCCTCGGGATCCTCGCCGCAAATCCATTTAACTTGTTCGATAGGGTTGAAATGCTCTGGCACTTCCAAGTATGCCCCGGGTCTGTGAAGCTGTGTCTCGTATAATGTCCTTGCTTCCAAAATAACTCCTCCTTCTACATCCCAGAATACAATAGTGTTATCATTATGAACAGTCACAGCATGTAACCCATTCGGGTGGAAATGAGCCTCTTTAATCAAAGGGATAATCGACTTCAGCGAACCAAACAATTTCTTCTTTCCACCAGTGGCTATGTGGTTGGAGTATTGGAATCCTTTGTGTTCCTTCAACAATGTATAAGTCAAGGTACATTTGATTTGTCCTGTAACTAGGGAATACACTATAGCACATTGATTGTAAGCAACCAATAAAGTTCCAATATCACGCGGGTGCCATTCGATTGAAACAACAGGGGACATTTTCTCTTTTGGCATTACCTTCTTTTGCAAATTATCAATTCGAAATTGGGTCAAGTTCAATCTATCAATGTCGTAGAATATTAAACTTCCATTAGCAAGACCAAATATAGCCCAGTCCAAGGAAGGATCTGTTTCAGCTGCTGTGATCGTTCCGGGAAAAGAAAATGTTCCAATAATTTGTTTTGAGTGCAATGAAAGTACTGTAAGGCCTGAACCTGGCGATGTGCATAGTAAGTAAACGCCCTTAACGAACCGAAGAGACACAATAGGGTGTTTGATATTAAATTCAAAGACTACCTCGACATTTATTTGGCCAAAAACTCGGACATCATTATCCTTTGTAGCTATTGCAAGCAATGACTGAACAGGATCAAAAGCAATTGCCGTGATGGAATCTTTCGGCACACCAATTTGATTAATCACCGCTACGTCAATCTTTTTTGCATTGATTTCTTCTGGTGATAGATTTTTGGCACCCTTGGTTTTTAGTGTATTGGATATAGAGTTTAGCGAGAGTGGAGCTTTCCTGGATTTCAATTTCGAAAACATTGGGGGGGGACTTAGAGTTTGAGGAACCTTTCGGCTTCGTTTTCGATGTTACGTGACAAAAGCGCCAAGGTGAAGAAAAGCGTTGCACGTGACAAAAGAGTAGTGAATTGTGTTCAATTTTAGATACACGTATTCATTTCGTGTTTATTTTTCAGACAGACCTTTGCTACATTGACAGTTTTGGCTACCCACATTGCTTAAAGATCTACAATGGTATGTTTAATCAAAGGCAACCTGCAGTATCATCATTTTACTAACATGTCTCAAACAGTCTGCAGATAAATTGATTGGATTTGCAATGCTTCTTGTGGCAGCATCAGTATTCACTTACTACACAACCTGGGTGTTTGTAATACCATTTGTTAACGAAGATTCATGTATAAACGAGTTCTTTTTACCAAGGGAATATGCTATTAAGCTACCATTATTGTTGCTTCTTATTGCTGGTTTAGGTGTGGGAACATTTATCGGAAAAGTTTTGATCAAGAATCAACAAAAGCAGAAGAGTAAGAAAAAGGCACAATAAGTGTGAGTATTCTATGCACTTGAGAATGCACTTTTATGAAAATATGGTTATTAACTAATAAATCCTAGGGCGGAGACAACAGGACTGATGTTGTGGAACCTAAGTATATGTTACGTATCAATATATTAGATAACCAAACTATGACTACTCTTGCACTTGTCTCTCTTCGAAAAGTAGTGGATATTTTGAAATGAGACTTGTGAATGCTGTCCTATGATCTCACTATGTAGTCCCCACTTTTTGTGGTATATTTAACTCCTTTGTAAGGTTTGGTATTTTCGCCCAATCCTTTAGCATTGACCACCAAAAGACTATCAACTTTCAACCCACTAGGAACAGGACCCTTGTGGCTGTAGTTTAATTTTATATGCAGAGGTCTTTTATGAGCAGCTGCTTTTCCTTCTGAGTGACCCCTATCCTCGATGTCTTCCTCAACAATGGTTCCGCTGAGAGTGGGAACCACGCCCTTCTTCAAGTCCTTCAAACTCCATTCGTGCTTACCAGACAAACGGGTTTGGAAATCCCCATGACTGATTCTATTCACTTTTATTTGGTCATCTGTCTCTTCGCACACAATCTCCACTTTAATGAAATCAATTTTGGTGATCATATTTGCTGGGAATAACTTGATTTCAAACTCGGAGGAGTTCGACTGAACTGAAAATTGAACATCGATTGTGCTTAGTTTTATCAAACTAGTTTTCTCTTTATTACTCTTTAGCTCGTTCAAGTCAACTTGATACTTCATCAATGTGCTTTTCCCCTCAGGAGGGATAAATGATAGCACTCCGCGTCTTTCCCTAAATAAATCCGAGTTTATGCATCTATGTAATCGAGGCAACTCCAAATTGGAACCTACTTTATTCAAAACTAGCTCAAGGGTGGGTGCACCTGACAACTGGCTAAAGAAATCAATCTGGCCATCAATGCATCCACTTAAAACATAGTTGTCCACTTGATTGTCGGTTTTGCTTGAGTAGAAAGCCGAATCATATTGCTCTAATTTCGCTTTTTTCACAATTGGTTTTAAAATCATATTAACTGTTTCAATCACATCAACGTACATTTCGTTATTTGCATGGCGTGATTCATTTCTACGCCATGGTATATCCGTGGTGAAACTTTGCTTGACTTCTGGCTGTAGTCCAGTGGTTTTTGACGCTTCATTGATGATTTTCGAGAGTAGGGAAGTGTGGCTTACCAAATCTCTTATTTTGTTGAAATCAGTTATATAAGGCATTCCATCATCTAGCATTTGATACAATATCAATGTAATAATATCGGTGTTGGCTTCAATCTTGCTTCTGGTCAAATCATCAAAGTAGTCCTCTAATGTTTCAACGAATCTTAAAATGAACGTATATGGAATGAGTGGGTTAGACATTAGCGTATCCTCGGAACATAATACATAAAAATGTAGTGACAGGTTGTTGTGTCCGACTACATAATATGCCGAATTAATGGGGATTTTTGTTGGTGTATCTGTTTGTGAGCTTTCAATTCCAAGTTGGTAAGCATCGATGTTGGCTATTTTGGAAAGAATCGACTCGTATTTCGGTAGTGATAGGCTGTTGCAGTATTCAAATACCAACGTATTTGATATATCTGCGATGTACACTGCCTCAATCATGGTGTAATGAGATCAATCTCTGGCTGTTTTCTTCGAGATTTTCAAAACCTTGTCAATCTGTGTTTGTGGCGCTACCTTAAATCATTGGCTTAGATTTGACGGCACTAGTTTGAATATCACCAGAGCCTTCGTCGGCTCTGGTGAATCAGGCCAACCTCCAAGTACCCAGTCATCTAATTTTTCATGTGGTCATTGAAGGTTCTAGCAAGCTAGTGGTCTTCTTTGTAAAATTTACCTAATCTACAAACATCACTAATCTTCCGGGATTGATTAAACTATTAAAAAGACTAGAGTATACAACAACCATTGAAAAATCTCACGGTGATTAAAAACTTTGAAACGAAAAAAACTTGTATTATTGCAGGACGGGGGATCGGGGGGGGGGGGGGGGGGGGGGATGGTTCATTGTTTGTACAAAATGTGAACAATTCATATTCAGTGCTGTTACCTTGAGTTCACATTCAAGGTAAAGTTAGTCTCGTGTGTTTGAAGTTAGCCCCCCTCTCTGCTCTATTTGGCCATGTCATTTTCCAGTCGTTTCACGGGATATAAATGGGTAAATTCAAAAACACCTTCCATTGTATATCCACACACACACTTTTTAACCATACCTTCCAATGACAGGGAGCAACAAGAGCTTAAACGAGGGGATGCTTCATTGATTGATTAATCTCCTCAATTGCTGTATTTAGCAGTTGAGGAACGTTCATGGGTAGAGCTGCTACGCTCAGCAACAATTTCATCAGCAGTATCATGACTTCCATCTTCATCTTCGACATCAGTGATATCCACCATCAAATCTTTAGCAACTCTTTCCTCAACATCTGGAATATCTTGCATACCATAAAAGGCGATGGTTGCCAAACCCAAGAAACCAGCAACACATGAAAACACCAAGGCAACAATACCTTTAGCAGTGAAACCGGTAGGTAATCTCTTGTGTTGGACGTTTTCACCAGTCAAGTCCAATACATTGGCTTCATTACCAGCAGCATTACCTTTCCAAGGAACACCAACTTTTTCACAAATCTCTTTATGATTATCGGTGATTTGTTGAGTTTCGTTGTTTCTAATAGCATCTGGGTTTTCAACAAATACAACTGCCAAACCTTGATCCAAATGCCATTCAATATGACAATGGAAAAACCAAACACCTGGGTTGTCAGCTTTAAAACGAATGACAAAGTACGATTGGGGGCGTACGTATAAAGTGTCTCTCTTCATTGGGTACTTGGGCCATTCAGCATGATCACTGGCGTTAAAAGCAATTGGATCTTGATCGTCATCTCTAGCTTCTCCTCTTTCCAAGACTTGGAACACATGTCCGTGTAAATGGAAAGGATGAGTACCAGTATCCAAGTTATTAAGTACAATATCAACAACTTCATCTTCTTCTAAAACGAATGTGTTTGTGTTTGAACCATAAACCAATTCATTTGTTGCATGGTCACCAGCAGATAATACTGAAAGGATGGTTGGCACTTTTGGTGCTGTGTAGGAAATGTTGTTGAAGAAAGCATAGTTGACACCATTGCCCAAATTGTCCATTTGCACTTGAACAGTAACGGTATAATCTGCGTCATCCAAAATTTCTTGCTTATCCAATGGGACCAAGTAGAAATCATCTAAAAAGTCGTCAATGGAATCAACATAATTTTGTTCTGGCTTGTCACCATCATTATACATCATGTAGTTGGTACCATTCAATTGTAAATCACTAGGAATGGTATCCAACATAGTATCATCAGCCTTATTCATAAACGCATAATTCTTGTCAGTAGAGTTCTTGGTATGAATTAAAACAGTATATCTTTGAGCAATGGTGACATAAAGCATACTAGCTTCCTTTGGTTCAGTGTAAACACCATCAACTTCAACGACGGTCATGTTGTGATCTTCAATCCAAACGTATTGCGATATGAATCTTCCGGTGTTGATAATTCTCAACAAATAAGTCTTATTTGGTTCAACTTTCCAAGTTTCATTTCTAGTTTCGTTGAACAAGATATTGTCAATAATTGGTTCTGCACCAGTTGGGTTGAACCTACTCAAGAAATCAGGCAACAATTCATCAGAAGTCTTGTGG
>NC_018300.1:992163-996222 GCF_000315875.1 Candida orthopsilosis Co 90-125
ACCGTCAACACTGAAATTATAAGTAAACATTTCACCATGAGGAATTGGACATTGTGTAACCAATGGTGGACCATCCATTTGTGTTGAACCAGCTTGGAACATACCATGAAAATGCAAAGTAGTATTTGCAGTATCAAATCCGTTAATTAAATGTAAAATAACGCGATCATATTTCTTAACTCTCAATGTAGGTAATGGCCAACTTCCATTAAACCCAATCATACTTCTATTGTAGACACCATCGGGGTTAAGATCGTGAACCCAGCCAGTCTTGAACCACCATTCATGAGTCTCGGCGGCTATTAGCGTTGATAAGAACAATACTGATAAGAAGCTCCACAATCTCATTCTTGAAGTCAGGAGTGTATTGATATGTGTGGAAAATGCCAAGAAATGAAAATAAGCGACAGTATTGTAGCTATCTCCTTGGACTTTTTAGTGTGATCTCTTAAGGGGGTTAGAAAATGTGTCAAAACTTAATGCAAACCCGTTATAGATGTCTTGGCAACAAAGAAAATGTGTTTTCTTGGCGTCAATGAAATTTGCGTGAAGGACTCTTTTTCTTGGCAGAGCGCAAAAACAAAATAAAGATATCAAAGACTAAAACTGGTTTAGTTTTTCAGTGAATGGTGGTAAAGTTCTTTGGGCTAATGCTATAGCTAGTGGAAAGGAAAAACAGTTTGAGCAATTTTTTTGATTCCAATTCAAGGGAAGATTAGATGGAATATAAATAATTTTATGTGGATGGAGTATTTTTGACGGAAAGGGCTTTTATGAAAAAAAACAAAAAAAAAAAAAAGAAAAAGAATTTAATATTTTCCATCAGTTACACAAATTCAAAAAAAAAAACAAATTAACTTACCAAGGCGACAAAACAAAACAATGTATAAACTCTAGAATTATGAAAAGAGGAGTTACATGTTTAATGGAAAGCTTCCTCACCTCTTCAACGTCTGTAGCTATTGAGCGACATCAGAGTATATTATGAGCATTGACAATATTATAACCCATGTTGGCAATTTGTTGAATTCGGTGTGGCTGCTCATAAAAAAAAGAACTAATTTGGTTTTCGTTGGAACGTATACAGGATTGAATTGTTTTCTCAGACACTATTCTCTAATTGGCTACTTCGATATATTGTATTGCAATATGTTGCATTGTTTTTATTATGTACAATGTACTAAAATTAAAAGCTACTGATTAAATCTGATAATGTACAGCGGCATAAAGTTTATTGTTTCATTTGTGTTAAATTAGTATTTTTGTTGCATAATGCACGACTCGCATTTTAATCTCTGTTTTCCAAAAGTAAGAAGTTTATTGGATAATGTAACAACAATGGATTTTAACCAAACAGGTCATACAGTTAATTGTAACATCGCTTAATGACAAATGAAAAAGGGAATGGTTAACAATAGTAACAAAATATGTCAAGAATAGGATATTATTAACTATTTAACAAAATCTAGAATTAGTGGAGCCTTTGCGTTATTGTGCCGTCCCATTCAAATGAAAGGAAATGTTAGTTTTTGCGTATCTATTCGAAAACAGAGTGAAACCCTTTTCCTTTCAATGGCCCTTCGTTTGATTGATTGAAAGTCATTTGATATCTATATTATTTTTCATTGGTTGAAAACGGTTCTATTCGACAAAGGCGGCTCAACTTTAGTTTCTTCGTATAACAAATAGTTATGTAGGCTTTAAGCTACATATCAAATATGTTGTTCCTTACTAAATATTAAATTCAGCGAATTACAAAAAATTGTCTTTTTCTTTTTTGTCTGTCTGATTCTATTTTGTATTTGTGTTATTATTAACAGTTGATGTTTTATATTGTTTGCGTGAACACCTGTCAGTTTTTTGTTGAGTTATAACAACAACTCTAAACACGTTGTTGTAGTTATATTGTATTTGAGCCGTTTCCTCGGGATTCGAAATAATTTAAATTGTTATTCATCTGATTGGATATACCTTAATTGTGAGTGAGTAGTTTTGATGATAAAAGCTTTGTGTGTATTGTGTGAGATTTTCCAAGCTGGTGATAAGTTTGGTCTTTTGGTTTGACATTTGTCCACAAAATATACCATTTCGTACCTATATTTTGCAACCAAAATATGTCGATCCTCTTTGTTATTCGATAAGCGAGTATCATTTCATCAAATACAATAATCTTTGTACCATTGTTCTTCCTCGTTTAGCTCCAACGAAAAGGCACTTTCAAGTCCATCTCGCATCTTTCTTACATTTTATTAGGTTTAGCACGGGTAAAGGTTTATTAACTATAATCATACTATATTTATATATGTTATAAAAGAACGTGATAGAAATGAGTTTGATCCTTGGGGGGTACAAGAAAACACATCATTCCTATATTAAAAATGGGTTGGGGGGGGTAAGTATTTGGGCGATCTCTTTCATCAAATCTCTAAAAAAACATGTTACTTCTTCCGCATCTCCTGAACTATCTCAGTTAACATTATGGTCTAATTGAACAACGCTGTAACACTGGGAACCTACGGTCAAGGGAAAAGTATTTCAAAAAGACCCTGTATCTTTTCTTGATACTTTATAGCAAAGGGTCTTTACGCACACACTTTTTAACCACCTTCTCCCTCTCTTGTCATTCTAGCATCCAACTATTTGTAATTAAAGAAGCTTTGCTTCTTTCCTTAATGTTTATGAGTTGAGGATCCTTCAGTTGAAGAAGTTTGTCTAACAATTTCAGCACCGCTATCATCTTCATCATCCAAATCAACATCCAAGTCTCTTGCAACTCTTTCTTCAACATCGCTAATATCTTGCATACCGTAAAAGGCAATAGCAGCCAAACCAACTACTCCGGCAATACATGAAAACACCAAGGCAACAATACCTCTAGCAGTAAATCCGGTAGGTAATCTCTTGTGTTGGACGTTTTCACCGGTTAAATCTAACAAATGAACATCATTACCAGCAGCATTACCTTTCCAAGGAACACCAACTTTTTCACAAATTTCCTTGTGGTTGTCTGTAATTTGTTGAGTTGCGTTATTTTGGATTCCGGCTGGGTCCTCAACCAATTGAATAGCCAAACCTTGATCCAAATGCCATTCAATGTGACAGTGGAAAAGCCAAACACCTGGATTATCAGCCTTGAAACGCAAAACCATGTATGACTGTGGTTGCAAGAATACAGTGTCTCTCATCATTGGGTATTCTGGCCATTCAGCATGGTCGCTTGCATTGTAGGCAACTGGATCATCATCGTCATCAATAGCTTCATGTCTTTCAATCAATTGGAAAACGTGACCGTGCAAGTGGAATGGATGTTTACCAGTATCCAAGTTGTTGAGCACAATATCAACGACGTCATCCTTTTGTAAGACAAATGTGTTTGTGTTTGTACCGTAAACCAATTCATTACTAGCTTCATCACCGGCTGACAAGACAGTGAGTAAAGTTGGCACCCTTGGCTTAGTGTAGGTGATGTTGTTGAAGAAAGCATAGTTGATACCATCACCCAAGTTATCCATTTGAACTTGAATAGTAACAGTGTAATCAGCATCATCATAAAGTTTCTCTTTTGACAATGGTACAAGGTAGAAATCATCAAAGTATGCATCAAGTTCATCTTGAGTCAAGTCATAGGATTCAGCTTCACCAAGTTTCTCATTATACATGATGGTGTTGGTACCATTCAATTGCAAATCATCTGGTTGAGTATCCAACATATCAGGGTCAAGTCTGTGCATGAACGCATAGTTTTTATCAGTGGAGTTCTTGGTGGTGACCAAAACAGTATATCTTTGAGCGACAGTGATGTAAATCAAATCGGTGGTGTTTTTCTCAACATAAACACCATCAACTTCAACAATGGTCATATCATGATCTTCCATCCAAACGTAATGAGACAAGAATCTACCCATATTGATAATTCTCAACAAATAAGTCTTGTTTGGTTCAACTTTCCAAGTTTCATTTCTTGTTTCATTAAACAAGATATTTTGTGGAATCAATTCAGCACCAGTTGGATTGAATCTACTCAAGAATTTTGGCATTAACTCTTCTGATTCTTCATGA
>NC_018300.1:997156-1016291 GCF_000315875.1 Candida orthopsilosis Co 90-125
AGGCAGGAACATCGTTGATTATTTATAATGCTAGCCGCTTTCCCACCCATCAATCTAAAAAAATTTTCTTAATATCAGTATCCTTTAAAAGCAGACTATTGTTGGACGCTGATGAAATCGATAAACCTTAAGTTATTACACAGTGATCGACATTAGTTTTAAAAAACTTTTCTGGGCAAAGGATTGGTAAGTAAAGAAATTGTTTTAGTGTTGCAAAATAAAATTTCTTGGCTTCTGCAGTAAATGGTAAATCCAACGTACATAACAGGCATAGGATAATAGAGTCAAAAAGCATATTCATACGACATCAAAAACATATGTTCTTTAAAGAAATGGTCTGCTTTTGTTCAAATAAAGTTTATGGAACAGATCACAGTTGTTGATAAGGTTGTGGCGGGCTTTGATAGTGTTGAAGATATAGAGAAGCCTTCTCCAAGAGCGTGTACTTTTTTACTAAAATATTGTGTCTGTTGATCTACAAAAGCTGTATTATATCCGTTATATTACACAAACCACTTCATGGGTACAAAACAAAGGAATACATCCCCCAATAGATAGAATGTGTGGTAGTAGCTTAGTAGAACTGTAGTATTATCTTTTCCATCAAATCATAAAACCAATTTTTAATTTAATTGTATTTATGCAGACACTAAATAAAACAATTTATTTCAATTTATTTCAATGTAATTTAAGTTAGTTTAGTTTAGTTTAGTTCTATGTATATTTATTTTTCTATTGTTATTAAACTGATGCCGTTTGTGAAATACAATACCATTAAATACAATTAGCATTAACAATAACAATCACAACAGTCTACTAATTTTCTTTTTTTTTTTCAGCAAATAAGAATTCAGTTATTCTTGTTTGGAAGCAATTCCGCTGATGGAAATTAGTTTTGAGTTTTGAGACTTTTCTAGCTCTTACATCTGCCGTGTAGTAGTAACTTCACACAAAGTGGAGAGTGTCTAATAACAAACTACTTGTACGCTATAGTCCCAGGCACATAGACAGGGGTTAGTACCCGGAAGGAGATGGTCCTTCTGTTGCATTTTAATGGCGGATCCCGGTTCTTTTTCCTCTTCTTTGTTTCCCATGGAAAAGGAATTTGCATTGTCTTTTTTCAAAACAATTGCAAAAACATAACTATGTGTTTTATTGTGTATTTTCAACCAATCAATGAACTCATTTCTGACATTACATGTGAATATACGAAGTTTAAATCGTTGAGCCAGTAACGATTTATTAATTACTTTGCGCACAAAGGTTTGAATACTTAATTGGGGAAAAGACAATAGGACTTAAACGTTTCTTTTAGCTTTTTTTCATTTTATCATGTGGTTTTTTTGATTGAAAAAAAGAGAAAGGGAAGTAGCCAATTAAACTTCAAAACACTCGTAACCGAATCTTTATTGTTGAGAAGGTTACACAATAATAACACTCAGAAAGTTTGGAAAATATAAGATTTTGCCGCATTTGCTTTCTGACACTCATTCTTGTTGTTATTGTGGTTCGATTCCAATTGCGAGGTTTAATGAGAAGCTAGCCTCAAGAGGAAGGGGTCGTCACTCGATTCGCTTGGCATTCTAACTGTAAAGCTTTTCAAAAAATATTTTGATTTTTCTTGTTGACACATATTGTTGACTTTTGTTGAGAATTTTCAATTTTTCTTGTTATTTTAGGTTTTAGTCTCAGGCGGGTTTAGTTTGCAGTCTCGTGCAAGAACCAATCATTGCAAAAGAGAAAATAAGAATAAGGCCGAAGTTGCAATATTACATTGAGCGCATTTATGACAATTTGTATCTGGTTAGAAAGTTCTTCGCCTAATGCGCTCTCAAGATGTGTCATATTGTAATACTAGCGACATTTTTGACCATACATACGTGACGTTTTGTCGTAACAATGGCTTATTGTCCCACTTTGGCAAACAAGAAGCTGACAAATAGTTGTGTCTATTGTTGTACTGGCATTGTTAATCTGTGACAATAATTAACCATCGTTGAAAGGGATGGAGTTATGTACTTTTAGTGGCTGTCATTGTCTCCAGTTTTGTTGGTTTTAGTTGTCTTAACCAGCGATAATAAATATAGCTGCTTTACGCAACCACAAAGTTGGATCCTGGAGTCATCTTTCTATGATCTTCTAGGTGTGTCAGCGATCGTGCAGCATCAGACAAAAAGTGGGTGAACTTTAATAACGTCAATTACAGATCACCAATAGCTATCTTGAGGATGTACTTTTGAATGTACCAGTAATACTCAATGTGGTATCTTCACTTTGAATTCTTTCTTTATCTCCACCCTAACTTCTTGGACATCACTGGTCCATACGAATTTTCAATAAAAATTTTGGCTCTAACTCTTTTCAAGTATCCAAAATTTTGTAACAACTTTTACTAAAAAGTTGCAACACAGCAACGTGGCCATAACGCAAAAAACAGTTCCATACGCTGAACAAAGAACTATATCAAACCCCTGTTTCACTATTTGCCAAGTCATTTAAGTTTTTACAAGCCTTGACTACCTTGACTATATACTTATTCAAATCATACCCAACATTTCATTGTCGTGCACAATTGCAAATTTCTTGTGAACAGCGAGACCAAAAAAAATTTTTTTTGCAACAACAGCAACAGAAAAGTTAATCACGCTAAAAACCAAAGTCCGGTACGAAATAGTAAAGAAAGTAAACAACAAACTTTTTTTTGGGAAATACTCCTTATAATAGCAACTCAAGTGGATTACTCAACAAGAGGTTTACCACTTAAACGATAGTTTCCCAACACACACGAAAAAGCATAGCGTTGCATTTTTGTTTGGAATTAGCACGTTGTCATTTTTTGATTTCTTTGCATTTGAAAAGTTTACAAGGTTTAGAGTGTTCCGTGTTTGCTTTTTTTGCAACATACAAAACCCCACTAGAAAAGCCTACCATCTGTTCATGATTTAATAACAACAGTCCGTTCTATTCAGTTGTTTCTGGTTAGGATAAAGTCATCTTTACGTGTCAGAAAAAGTTTTAGTATTTTTTGATTTATTTTGCATAAACGTGGGGTAAAACAAGAATGAGCAAACGGTTGTTCAGTATATCCAACTTCAATCTTAATTCATCGACATTTTCAGTCAATAATTTGCTAAGCTATGTACCTAGAGCAATACCAACAAAGAAGAAGTCATTATCAAAGTCACAAAGTGGAAAGAGAGTAGTTATTGAAACGACCGATGTGGCAAGCATCACAAATGAAGTTCACCAACATTCACATTACAAAAGGTCAACTCATCCCACTTCAGTCCCAATTTCGAAGTTGTTTAGCAACACTTTTCCTTTGGGAGTGGCTGAGTCTATAGAGCATTATAAACTACGCAACGACCCCCTTCAATTTCAACACGACTTGTTGTCAACTTTACCATTTTATCCAAATACGGATCATCGAGGCAGGACTTCGAAAGTGTTGAAGGTACCTATTGACGATAAGGGAAACTATATCAACGAGTTTGTCATCTATCCGCCAGGAAAATCTGAAGTCGATCTGGCTTCGATGAAGCACTTGGTCATGATTCATGGTTATGGTGCTGGGCTCGGGTTCTATCTCAAAAATTTTGACGCTATAGCCTCACGCGATGATTGGTGCATACATGCTATAGACCTTTTTGGGTATGGCTGTAGCTCTCGACCTCACTTCCACCCGCAGAATGTTGAACAAGTCGAAGAATGGTTTTTTGACTCTTATGAAGCTTGGTTTGCTCAAAAGAATATTGATAAGTCGAAGGTGTTGATAATGGCGCATTCGATGGGTGCATACTTGATGGCGTGTTATGGAATTGTGCGAGATCCAAACTTTTGTAAAAAGATCATCATGGCATCACCAGGAGCAATTATCAAACATAAACGCCAAATACCAGTGCCAGGATACTTCAAGCGACTTTGGGAAAGAAACATTTCACCATTCACGTTGGTTCGAAAAGCTGGTCCTTTGGGTTCAAAAGTTGTCAGTGGATGGTCATCAAGAAGATTTGCTAAATTGCCTAGAGTAGAAGCACATTTATTACACAAGTATGCGTACGGAATATTCCAAGCTAGAGGATCAGGTGAATACATGTTGAACTTCTTGCTTGCGCCTGGTGCTGATGCTAGGTTTCCATTAATCGAGAAGAAAATACATAAACTAAGATGTGATATGACATGGTGGTATGGGGACGGAGATTGGATGGATAAAACAGGAGGTCAAATGTGCAGTGATATAATAAATAATTTGGCAGCCGCTACAGGCAGATCTCAACATAGTGATGTTCAGATAATAGAAAACAGTGGACACCATGTGTATCTTGACAACATTACACAATTTAATAATTCAGTTTTAGAGGAAATGGATAGGTTTTAATAAGTAGTAAAAAAAAAAAGTTGATTGATTTTTGAAGCTTATGTATGTAGAGTGAATTCTGGATCATCATCATCGCCTTCCAAGTGCGCAATTATTCGAAGTGATATAGGCAAGTTTGGATCGGTAATGACAATTTCCTCACCTCTATGAACTAAATCCTTCATTTTCTTACTCAAGTTGCCCCTTGTTGCTTCTTCCAAGTCAGGAGGACTCGACATATAAAGATACTTGTCACCACTAGTCAAACTAGGGTTTGTCATTTGTATTTCTTTTTTTGACTTTATTTCATGGATAAATTGCCGTAAAGTCCACCATTTCTGAACATTAACAGTTTTTGCTGTAGTTCCACAAACAGCACAGTTTTGTTTCCTAGTATACGCATATGTATAAGTGAAGATTGAATCATCTCCTGAGTACATCATATAATTATCCAATATAGGATTCACATTGGTTATGATTTTGAAAACTTCGTTACAACAACTTGCAGCAATTATGGCATTTGTAGATGCAATTGCCGGTATGATATTCTTAACTACCCCCAAAGTTAGACTCTTTGTTACTCCGTCGATTCCAAACTCAATTGCTCGATTCTTTGCGGTCTGATACATCCATTCCACTTGATCAAGATCATCAGCATCAAATTTCTTTCCCGGAAATTGCCTATTCCATTCTAGTTGGCTTGCCCATTCAATACAATGCTCAGGTAGTCGTGGAGTATTGGCAATTGTACATACTGGATAAGCTGTTTGTGCACTGAGAAGATCCAATGAACACTCAAAGCATGAAGTTAATGTCGGTATGATCACCCTGCTTTGTCCTCGAAAACCTTCAGTACCTCCATCTACCAAAGGGATTATCATATTTTCATCTTGTGCCAATCCATATAGCGTAGAATTTATCCATCTTCTTGCTTCGACTGAATCTAAACCACTGATGATAACCTGGAAACTTCGATAAAAGTCAAGATTCATGTCCTGAATCTTTTTGAAATGAGGTGTAATCTTCAAACCAGGATTACCTATTCTTTCAAGAATAAACTTTGTCGCAACTTCAGCTTTACTCTTGCCAATATCTGCATGACGAAAAAGAAACTGACGATTCAAATTACTCAAGTCGATTGTATCCATATCTATAATATGTATATCCTTGAATCCAGTCATGGATAAATTCTTGAGAATTTCACAACCAAGACCTCCAGCTCCAATCACGAGAATCTTACTCGATTGAAGCGCTTGGAATGAGTCTTTGGCGGAATAGATATCCAGGTATTCATTAAATGGGCCGGTATTGGCTACAAGTGACTGAATTGATGACAAGTCTCTCATCTTTTGATTTGTGATATTGGGAAAGGGCAATACTAAATAGCTTTTGTTTTTTCCAAACGCAATCATTGATTTACTATATACGCGTGAATGCAAATCTAGACATCTAATCTAAAGCTAATTAGAATCTATCTATTTTCTATTGTAGATAGTTCCTCTCCGTGTAGTCGTTTGACTGGTCTCATAGGCGGCACACCAATCCTTTTACCGAAATTGTTATTCAAGTGATTGGTACTAGGCTTTTTCACTCTATTCTGAAGGTGGTTTACCCCAAGAGGTGGCGTCTTGCCTTTCAAATCGACTCTTTTCACAGGTACTGATTTGGTGGGATCAACTGTACGTTCAATATTGGGTGAGACAAAAGTGGTGTCGAATTGAGGTATTTCTTCAGCTTTACCGTCCTGTTTTAACTGCAAAAGTGCCGCATTCTTTGCTGCGACAAATGCAGGAAAATGGTTCAGATCTTCTTCCTGGTATTTGTTTTCGAAATGCTCGACTTGGGTTGATTTAGTTTCCACGTGATCGAGTTCGTGCTCTTCATCGGCACCTTCGTCACTGAAATTAAAAGACTCGTCAATTTCATCGGCGTCTTTTCTTTTATTCACTTGTTGTACTATTTTGGAGGGCAGTCTGGGAGTAATGAATGCTTCATCCGGCGCTCTTAATCTCTCCTGTTCGCGTCTTGCTTCTAGCTCCTTCTCCTCTTGGGCCCGTTTCTCCATTAGTTCCTTCTTACGTTCCCTCTCTGCATATATAGGATCGCGATGAAAATCGTCTGGCTCATATTCGATGTTGTTCTTTTGCAACTTGCTCATCTGTTTGGTTATAGTCTTATCGTATAGGCAGTTACCCAAAACATTACCAAAGCATCTCAAACAACGCTTTATTCCATCCGTGTATGCCTCCTTCTTACACTTTTCAAACGCTTGTGACTTGCTCTTGGCATTATCGATATACCCATACCCAATATCCTCGTGATAAGTACCATCTTTGAGAGTTACTCTGACTACAACGGAGAGTCCTAAGGAGCATCTGCCCGTATTTCCATGCGTGTCTAAGTAATCAATCTCACATGAAACTAATTCAGAATTCCACCCGTTAAATCCAAACACTTCATTCGCTAAGTTTAGTGCCTTCCATCCTTCTATGTACTGGACTGAGCTTCCTCCTCCACCTGGTCGATAGCTCACGTACTCCGGTCCCAAGGCTTTATTGAGCTTGGTTTGAATATCCAATTTCTCCTGTTCGGTGAACTGCACCGACTGTTGAGATTGTGGACGTTGCCGTACGTGTTGCAAGGGTGGTTTTGTCGGCTTTCGTGGTTGGTGGTTACCATTGAGTGAACTCATGCAAGTGAATATGTATTTTATGTACCGTGTCTGTAAACTAGACGTGTTGCTAAAAATGATTATTTTTTTTTTTTTGCTTCTCAGCTTATCATAATATCACCAAGATTTTGAAAAATACCAGAGAATAAGTGGGGAAAATGTTAAAATGAGTAATGATTTGGAAGAGTCTGATAATCGACCGAAACTGTTTATAGTGGTGTTGCATTTATCAAATGATGCATTATCGGCGATAGAGTTATCTAGAATCAAGGTGAAATCTCCTACCAAGAAGCAACTTGCCGTGAGCAAAAGAGCCGAACAGATAAGCCATTATAAAGCCCAGGTAACGCAAGAGAGTAGAAATAGACGTTTTTTGAGTCGCCAAAAACAAGACGAGCTTGCTCCAGCTGCAAAGAGGTTGGATTTCGGTACAGAAAAGAAGGTTAGATTTTCATAAGTACGTGGCATTTCTATACATCTAAACTGGAAATAAGGGTAATGTTTTCTCCTTTCAATAGCAATTTCCCAAGTGGTGTTTTCTTACCATTGACAATTTCTTCTGCTTCATCAATCACTAGATTCATATACTCATCAAATCCTTGGATTTTACCTTGGATTCGCAGGTGCGATTTTTCATATAGCCATATTGTTACAAGCGATTGTTGTTGTAGGAACTTAAATATTAGATTTATTGGGGGTAAGTTTGTTTTGCTGACAGATTTTGATGACATTGGGTGTAGTTGGGATATGTAATATATGTCTTAACGATGACTTCGTAATCATCTGTGTCCATTTTTTTTACGCGCTATAATTTCAATCAAAGTTTACGAAATTTGGGATCCGTCTGCAATGTCTGACGAGGTGCCAGAAGATTTCAAGCAGTATATTATTCAATGGATAGAGACTGATGCTATTGAAGCAACCAAAAATGGCTCGAAAATGGCGGTGCTTTACAACAAAATGCTAGGTCAAATACGACGCACGCCAGGACCAATAGTAGACACCAAATCGCTCAAACAAATCAAATTTGTAGGCGTGAAGACCGCCGTTATGCTTAGTAATAGGGTACTTCAACTTTGTAAAGCCAATGGCTGGGAACCACCAGTTGGATTCATGGATGAAGCCGAAGCACACAAAAGCGCTTTGAGTAAGACGGATCAATTGGTAGAAGAGGATTCACTGACGCGACCTGTAAAGCGTGCTCGAACAGTCGCTAGTTATGTCCCTAAGCAAAGGTCAGGAGCATTTGCTATCATGGTTACTTTATACTTAAGGGATAGGGAAGGAAGGGGTATGACTAGGGAACAAATTTCGCAACATGCAGCGCCGTATAGTGACAAGTCATTCACGACTTCTACAACATCAATGTATTCTGCGTGGGATTCTATAAAGACATTAATAAAGAGGGAATTAGTATATGTAACGGGGAGGTCACCAAAAATGTATTACTTGACTGAAGAAGGGAGAGAATTGGCTTCAAAATTGAAAACTGCCGTGAATATAGAATCGTCGCCCATGCAATCAAACACAATCGCCAACAGCTCTTTCGACAATGGAGTCAGGTTTGAATCTAGTTTTGAAAAATCATCCCCCATCGTGAATCGAAATATTGATTTGGCTTCTGATCGTCAATCGTCGATTAGATTACACAATTCAGCTCATAATTCAAGATTAGTTTCAGAGGTATTGCCGCCAACAGGGAACATCGTACATGACTCTCAAAATAGAATATACGATGGCACCCCATACGAAATATGGACCAAGGACGAATACGAAGTAATCATATACATTGATAATAGAGAAATTAGAGCTCAACAAGAACGTGATTTTTTCCGAAGACAGCTTGAACTTGCCAATATTAAATGTGACGTTAAAGCCTTAGCGTGTGGGGATATCACCTGGGTTGCAAGGCATTTGCGTACTGGTAGAGAAGCGGTTTTAAACTACCTTTGTGAAAGAAAAAGAATTGATGACTTATGTGACTCTATAAAAGATGGCAGATTTTTAGAGCAGAAGAATAGAATGAAGAAATCTGGAATGATGCATTGCTTCTACTTGGTCGAAGAAGTGTCTTTGGTAAAAGAGCGTGCTTACGCCATTATGGACTCGATACAAACAGGTATTGCACAAACAATGACAAACGCACGCTTATATCTACGAAGATTCAAGGACATTGACGAGACAATCGAGTTTTTAGCATCTCTCACAGGCGTCATTAAGGATGTACATGTTCATAAAAATTTAGTTGTTCTTCGACCTAGAGATATTTACAACCAAGACCACTATAACGAATTGTTGGTGAATTTTCGAGAAAAGTTTGAGACTCGGGCAAACTATGAATGCTGCCACTTATTTTCCAGTTTTCAGGAGATGATGGGAAAGACAACGCAAATGACAGTGAGGGAATTATTCATATTGATGCTCATGACTATTAAAGGGTGTTCGCTAGAAAAAGCCATTGTAATACAGAATCGGTTCCCCACTCCAAAGAGATTGCTTGATTTTTATCACCAGCAAAACGCACATGCTCCATTGGAGACAAAGAAGCAATTGATGGTTGATGAGTTCAAAACGCAGGTGGGTAACAAAAAAATTGGAAAAGTGTTGCTGGAAAAAATTTATGATATTTGGGGAACATAGGCTAGATCTAAGACGAATTTATTAAATGTAGGTAAATATTATCTCCCTGGGTCCGTGGTGTCTTATGTTAAGCTCTTGCATAGTCTTTGTATGTTCTGGTAGCGGCCTTGACATTCACCAATAAAAAAAAAAAGTTGATAAATTTTTCATAAACAAGGTTCAAGAGTCCACATCACAAGATGGGTAAAGGAGTTTTAAAGTACGGTGGGAAGTCTGGTATTCTTCCCAAAACAAAGGCTATTTTCCATCGGCCAATACGTCCCTTGAATGAAATCGAGTTACAAAAGGAGAAAGCAAAGGAAAGTGGATATGCAGAAGGTGTACCAACTCCAAAGATAAATGGGAAACATCTTCCACGTCAGCAGCCCCCTAGAAAGTACATAACAGTGGAGGACAGAATCAAGCATATCAAATACCCTCCAATGTCATTGCGAGAGATGAACGACTTACCTGCTGAAGAGAGAGATGCATACAAGAGAGCTTACTACAGAGCTGAATTTTTAAAAGAAGCTTACTTAGAGGAGGAGAAAAGGTTAAAGAAGATCGATGAGCTCAAAAAGGGCGTTCATGAGAAGGAGTTGGCTAAGCAACGTCAATTTGAAGAAGAACGTAAGGCTGACTCATCAAACATTGCATCATTGCCTACAATGCAGAAGATTTTGGAACAAGGATTGGTAAGAAGGAGGACACCGGAGGAACAAGAATTGTTGAAAGAGCAACGTAAGTTGAATCGTCGTTCTAAGGAGTTGCACGAGAAGGAAATGAAAGCACAGAAATTGCTTGAATTGTACCACTCGGCAGCTAAATTTATCACTACTGAAGAGCAGTTAGAAGAGGCTATCTACAGGGCTTTTGAAGTCGACGCAGGTAAATTTGAAAGTGCTCAAACTAGTATAGAGACCAAGTTGCTTTCAAGAAGCGCTGGATATTTAGTTGGAGAAGTGAATGAGTTAAAGATCACTGATGCGGTCTTGGGACAAATCAACGGAAAACCAGGTTTGGAACAAATCAAGGACGTTTTGAGTGGTACTAGAGAGCAGACGAAAAGGGAAGCTCAATTGAATTTAAGTAATGAGATATAGGTATAGCTTGTACATAGAGTGTAATACTTCGCAGCTCGCGGTAGGAAAATTTTACGAAAATGAAAATTGTAAAACAATAGCCTACACACATCAACAAAGTGCATCACAAAGCATCACCCTAGTTCCAATGGCAGCATATTCGTCTGAGCAAGAAAGAAATGAGTACCATCGCATATTCTTTAAGGTTTTTAACAAACGACTAAAATATGTGCTCAATATTAATATAATCTTGTCAATCTTGATGACAGTGGTTTTAGATGTGCCATTCTACATTAATCATTTATTATCATCGGGTCTCCTTTTATCAATTGTCCTCAAGGTTCCTGTCTACTTTTTGGCTTTGACCTTGATAAGGCAAGTTCGAATCAAGTTTTCCACAGTCAACTACTCAAGTCAAAAGACACTTGCGCTGCAGATTTATCACTCACTAGTATCGAATGAATTCCTTCAGGTGTCATCGTTTCACGTATTATCAGCCTTTTTTGTCTATGGCGTTTTCATTTTTAATTTGCCATTCACTTTTGACTACTATTTAATCTCAAAAGAATACAGGAAGAATCCTTTATTGAATGATGAGTGGGTCTACTACTGGGCGTGTCCAGTAATCATAGGGGGAATGTATTCAGCTAACCAACTCGTGTTTCAAAGAAACAAGTTAACGTTTGAGTATGGCCATAACAGGAGTAGTCCTGAAAATACGTTATTTACACACATACCTCAGGCTTTGGGCAATGCATTAGGGTTGACAATCATATTGACCATAGCGAGTCCGATAATTTACTGGACAACCAAATCCTACTTGTACAAGTCATTAATCTGGCTCAGATTATTTGGTATAGATAATTCGTTACCAAGCAGTAACACTTCACTTCCCACTTTCCTCAAATTGACTTTGATTACATATGTGTTGCTTTTGAATTGGGAGCTTGAAAATCACATATTTAATGTGTATGCAACAATTGGATGTCTTGATGGTAAGAAGACTATTTCCTCGTATAGCAAAGACCCGTTGAATTGCTTATTGAAGGGTTTGCGTGATGTGACACCCAGTCATGAATTGAGCAGGCTAACTGCATTTCAGGAATTGGCATATATTGCTACCACAAATGACAAAGAAGGGTTGAAGTTACGATTGGCTATATTTAGCGCAAGATCAAAGAAAGAGAATTTGTGGCCTGCGTTGTACGAAGAATGCTCGTTGGTTATTAGAGAAGTTAGTGTGCGGATCAACAAGAGGAGTGCCCGCGATATGAAAGCTTTGAGAAATTGGCAAAAGTCGTTGGAGAAAGAAATTGATACCGGGTTTAAAAGGAAAAAAGATGGGAATATTTTCGGGAACTCATTTTCTCAACCTTCGATGGTTGAAGGAAGTAAGGTTGTAGATAAGGACAAGCCTGTGAATGATGGCAAATGGGTTACCTATATACGCAATGAAGTCGCAGCTCCCATATTAAAGCTTGTGTCTCTTTACTTGCCTCAACATATGTCAAGCTCCTTTAAATCTCATATCGAGCAGTTTAGAACCATTGAGGGCAGGAAGATTGATGCTGCTGCGTCTGATATCAAACGGCATATTTTGGAATCAAAATTTGGTGTTCTCTTTCGTGTTACATTGAAACGGGATTGTGAGTCAAGGGTAAGAAATCCTGTTAATTTCGGAAACGCGATTATCGCTATATCCAATATTATTCAACGCTCGGTGATGGAAGATTCATTGAATATTGTCACAATAGCCGACATAAGCGACACTATAAACTTGTTGGAAAGGTCGATCCGAGCATCGACCAATTATAGGGATTACTTGCCCGCATCGATGTATGTTGGAGCAAACAAGCCGAAATCTCACATGATAGCCAACTTGAATATCCTTGAGTATCATGAGTTTTACAATATATGCATTCAATTCAACGGTTTGTTGGATGAGCTTAATTTGAGTTCGAAAGCGTATGAGCTAGCCAAATGGGTTATTGACATTGCCATCGCTGATAAAGAGCAGCATCAGCTGAATAGGGTTGTCTACTGAAGTTAGTGTTTAATCTATGTATTCAATCTCTTCTACTTCCACTTAAATTGGTACTACTGTTGCTGGCACTGGATTGAATACCAGGTACTGTGTCTAATAAAACTGGTTTTAAAACCTCTTCATCGAATCTAGTGAACCATCTAGCATGTTCCTCTGCGCTGAGAATAGCTCCTAGCACCCCTCTGTCTCCGTTGATATTTGTATTGTTGAATGTTGGTGATGATAAGGAATCTGATCTAAATTCATCAACATCGCTGCCAATCAACTCCTCTTCGTCGTCACCACCATTGATTATATTAGGATTTGACTCGTTGTCGAGTAAATTGACCGCCGAGGAGTTGTTGGAGGTGCTGTCTTTGAATGGAGCAACTTTCGGTTGCGATTTCATAAATCTTCTATTTCCGAGAACGACTTGCTGTGACGTAAGATTTGGCTGAAGTGGGAATCTGGGAGCTTCAATATCGAATTCGTCATCCGAATCCGCCGTCTCATCAATGCACCCTGTCTTGATACCCAAAATCTCTAACATGGATGCAGTTGTACCACCAAATAGGATCACAGTTAGCACAACAACAACCAACACCGTTGCGAGTAGAGTCCATTTGGCATCACCACCAAAACCCATAGCCAAAGCAACGCCAACTGCTCCTCTCAAACCAGCCCAGAAAATCATCATTTGGTATGAGTGGCTAATTTCATCAGGAACATTCAATGACAAGCTGCCATTGGAGTTCATGTTTGAAATGCCACTGTATTTTTCAAGCCTTGCACGGTATAAAAAGTTGAGGAATCTTGATAATGGAAACACAGCTGACCATCTAGCAACACAGATGGATATGAATGCGACAATAATCAACAATGGTTTGAAAACAAGCTCAACTTCGGTGAATAATGATAATCCAAGATAGATGAATATAAAGTTCTCCGACAATTGTGCTAGTAATTGGAAAATGTATTTTGTCGCAATTTGAGTACGTCTTGACATGTTATAATAAGCATAATGTTTCAATGTAATACCGCAGAATAGCAAAGATACAATTCCCGACATGTGTGCTCCATTGGAGAAAAAGTATGACTGGTAGGCAAACAACAAGACCAAACATGTTTCGATTTGGGGATACCTCCTCACATGTGAATGTTTTAAAATCAATGCCACTAGTATACCAATTGCTATTCCAATAATGGTGGAAATGGTAAATGTCATCAAGAACAAGCCGATACCTTCAAAGAATGATGAAAATTTGACGGGTTGTCCATGGAATTTTTGACAAGTTTCAAACATGACGATGGAAATAGCATCATTTAACAAAGATTCCCCAAAGATGATTGTGTACAACTTTGGATCAACTTTGTAAGCATTGAATATGGATAAAATGGTTACTGGATCCGTAGCAGATAGTGTAGCTCCCACAGCCAATGCGTCAACGAACTCTAACTTGACACTATCCAATCCGATGGAGGTCCATATGTACACAATTATTCCAACAACCAAAGCTGATATAAACGTCCCCGGTATGGCAAATGTTAAAATACTACCAATATTTCTAAAAAAGTTTGCCTGATGTAGTTCATAACCACTGTTTAGGATGATCGGGGGCAACAATATATTGAAAAAGTATCCCGGATTGAATTTGACGGCATCTTGTATGTAATGCCCAGGACTAAGTCTGATGATTAATCCGACAATCATACCACAAAAGATTGACAATACAGTCTCATGAATAGCCTTAATTCTTCTCTGTTGTAGGAAATAGGAAGACCATAGGGCTAACATCAATAACAACAACAAGATGAATAATGCCCAAGAGGAAAATATTTCATTCTCGACGGGATTGGAGTCTTCCAAAGGGTCGTCACCTGCTACCGGTGTATCTGGTGAATCATCTAAATCATCTGATATGGCTCCCTTTTCTAATTGTTTGAAGGTATATAAAGCTAGACTTGTCATGAGTCATGTGAGTCTCTAGATGGTAGGTATATTTGTCTATGCTATTCCGATATCTTTGTCAATTGATCGGCGTTTAAGATAATGAAATTATGTTGGATTATTTGTGAGATTTTGTTTTCTCTTGAAATTGGGGATCACAAAGCTGGTAGAGTAGTAGTATTCTTCAAAGAGTATTTTACAGAAGAGTGGTAAAAGGTAATTCGCTACGGGATACGCTATGTATGATTTGAGCAGTAAAGGAGGTGCCTTGCGTGTATAAAGCTTCAGAAACGCAGTTGAAGAGAGTGGAAGGAAGGGGGTACTTTGGTGTGGAGGTAGTGTACGAACAAATTCTGAAATCGTAATATTTAATGACATTCATTTTTCTTTCTAAATTTTGACGCACTGTTCCAATATATTCACTATTTTAAACTGGCCATTCAAAGAAGTGGTAGTTACATCCATTTGATGAATAACAATGCATGACAGATACAGCTTCATTATCTCTGAATTTAGTTTGAGACGAATGAGGGGAACTTGGTTTTCCATTTCATCTTCTCTCGTTCGTCATGGTGAGTAGTGAGTTGCACATTGTCATTTATGACAACGCAGCTAATTACTACTATCCACACAAACTTGAGTTGGGTGGTATTACAACTTTGGTTGTGTGTCATGCTACTCCAATGTCGCAATTAATACTACGATAACGTTGTCAGCGACATTCTTCACAATGTTTTTAGCTATGGACATATAGCAATGGAAAGTTGGACATAGATCGTTTATGCCCATGTATCTAGTGTGGCCAAACTGATTGGTCCCTGTATTTATAATCTTTATGAGCTTGTTGACATAGAGACCGGAATTTGGTTGTCCATATCATTGTGAGACAAGTTCTTCAGGAGAGCTCCTGGATCTATATTCAAATCTAAAAGGTAAAAATGACAAAGACTAGTGTATTGTTTTTGAGTGATCACTCCTGGTGTTGTATATATAAGGAGTATTTCGGGTGTAAACATTATAATAACATTTGTGCAGAACTTTGATGATCGGTTTTGATGACTTTCAGTAGCTCCTTTTCCTTCCGTGTACGTTGTAAGCCGGTACAGGGAGTATTTGCGAGAAAGTTACAAATGCCGACTAATTCTCTTTCCATCGTCGGGTATCGTTGAGTTTCATTGAGTTTGAGGGAGGCGAATGCAATGAGTACAATTGTTCTTTTGAAAATTCTTATTATATATGTTGTAAATTATGATGTGAATGAATAATATGCAATTGTAGAGTCTACCTTCTCTCTTCATACACCTACTGTGCTTATGGAGAGTTTGTCTAGAGACACGCTCAATAGTGATTAGTCGGGTTTTTATCGTCAACAATTGGATTGATAAGGGTGCAGTTTTGCTGAGAATTCTTTTTCAAAGACCTATTGATTACAAAAGCTTCTGACTTCATCATAACTGAGAAACAACAAGGTCTTCGTAGGCTTTTTTAAAATGATATATGGCTGCAATTACAAGCCACAAACACGTTATACATTACATAGTTTATAAACATTTTCTATTGTGATTATGTAATAACTGATTACAAGCTGCCTAATAAGATGTATTGTATCATGTAATACACTGTTAATTGTCTGTCTGATATTTCTGTGTCTGTCTGTCTGTTCTCTGTCTTGTACCTTTTGTCTGTTGTTTTGTTTTACAATAGAAAGAATTTCATTTTGTTACATACCACATCGTACATCGTGGACTTCTCGATTAGAAGAAAATCTCATTTTCATATTCGAGGCAGCGATCTAAAACAAGATCGATCTAGTCACACCACCACCCAATACATAACTCTTACTTAGATGCACAAACTGAATATTTACCTCAACGATGATGTTCAGTCGTCAACTGACAGTATAGCACACTCAAACTACGCACCAACACCACCTCAATCAAACTCACCACAACAAACAACAACAACACCATCATCACCAAAGAGAAAATCCAAACAGCATTTGAAGCATCATCGGATCAACAATTTCTATTCTTCTTCGCAAGTGAATCCTAATTACTCGTCTACAAACTTGTCCAAGATACAGCATCATAATCAACATGGATCGCCCACGTTTTATTCCAATTTTAATGATTCAACCACTTCAATTGGGTCTAGTCCGTACCAGTTGGGTACGCCGCCATTGTTAGGCTCACATAGCTCATCTTACACTTCAATCAAGAATATGTTGCCAATGACACCGCCAGCCTCTGAAACAACTTCACCAGAACCCAAATACTTTGATATAAAACAACGACTGGTGAAGGGCAAGAACGTTGGCCTGTTGTTGGGGAGAGTCAAATCGTTAATACCACCAGTCAACTACACCATCTGCTCATTATGTTTTATCTGGTACTTCTTTTCCATCATTTCCTCCAATTCAATCAAATTGATTTTAACAAAGTACAAGTATCCAGTTACGGTAACTCAATTACAATTTCTCATGAACGCAGGTTTGAGTTTGGGTTTGTTGTTTATTTCAAATCATTACACTAATGAGAGAATTATTCCATCTAGCATACTCCCACCAAATAGATCAATGAGGCAATTTGTCATACCGACAAAGTTCATCCTTTCTACTACTGTGCCCATGGGATGTTTTCAATTTGTTGGTCATTTAACTAGTCATAAGGCAACTTCTGATATACCGGTTTCACTTGTGCACACTATCAAGGCATTGAGTCCATTGGTAACTGTATTGGTGTATCGTTTTATCTTCAACAAACGTTACAGACTAAGAACTTATCTTACATTGATTCCACTTAGTGTCGGGATTATGATGACTTGTTACAAACTGAAAAAGAAGTCTGTTCCAAGCACAGCGGGTCAGGTTGTTGCCCCAGTAAACAATAGCTACCTGTCTGGCCTCATTTTTGCATTTATTTCCATGTTGATCTTTGTTAGTCAAAATATGTTTGCCAAGAGTAGATTGACACCAAATACTGTAACACCACAAGAATCAAAATCAATTCCAATTTCCAAAAGTGAACCAAAGAAGTTGGACAATTTGACAATCATTTTTTATTGCTCGATAGTGGGATTTCTATTCACATGTCCAATCTACATCACTTCAGAATTTTTCAATAGCACCTTTTCATTAGCACAATTGGACTTGACAATATTACTGTTGGTGGTTATAAACGGATTGGGCCATTTTATCCAAACCGTAATTGCATTCCAAATTCTAGGACTCTTATCGCCCATTGATTATTCAATTGCAAACATTTTAAAGAGAATATTTATTATACTAATGTCGTTTCTTTGGGAAGCAAAAAACTTTACTCCTTTGCAAACGGCAGGGTTATTTACAACCTTGGTTGGATTATATAGCTACGACAGATGGGGAACTCAGCGTTAACCTAACAGATTTCTTTTTCCTATAGTCTAATCTTAATGTCCTGTACCTTCAGTATTTAACAATTTTTTGAAAATATCACCAAAAGCAACCATAAACACCGTTTGCCAAACTCCCAATCCAATTCTTGGTGTAACACCCCTATACAATCCTTTGATACCGTTGTTTTGATAAATATATTTAGCTGCACCCCAAACACTCAAATTCTTTGGTCTGTTGGGGTCATTGGTTTTACTTTGCATTTCAACTCTGATAACTTCAATCGGTTGATTCCAAGCACTTAACCCACCACCAATAACACTACTAGCGATTTTCTCAACATTGGATAATTTTTGATTTTCACCTTTTCCAGATAATTTTCTAATTCCATCTTCGGCCAATCTTGAGAATCCAAAACGAGAACCCCAATTAGTCATTTGACGAATTGCAACTGCATTGACACCTTTGTTAATACCTTTAATACCTTCTTTTTTGTATATATCTTTAAACACTTGGAAACTGGTTTGTTGTGGAGCACCACTAACGGCTGCTTGTTTGGCTCTAGTGATTTCAACCGTCTTCATACAAGTACAGAATCCCATTGTCAAATAAGCTTGAGCTAAACCACCAGCAATACCACCACCCATTCCACTAACGAATGAACTGAAGCCCAAAGTCTTGAATCGGTATTCAGCTTCAGCGGAAACAAACAATAACACGGCACCTTTAGTACTGGCTTCAATCCATGCCCATGGAATTAAACCTTGGTAGAATCCCAAGACCCCACCACGGCTCCAGACAAGCTTGGCAGCTTGGGCCATGGTTAATGATCTGTTGGCAGCCATGGTGGTTTTAATGACTTCCAAAGGTTGCCCCAAGGTGGTGACTTCAGACATATTCAATCCAGCACCTAGAAGAATGTTGGAGAAACTAATTGGTTTTTTCTCAATCTTGTTAGTTGAAGCCATTGTTGGAAACTAATGCTAATGGGTGACTGTTGAAGAAAACTAATCAAAGTTGGTAGAAAAAAAAAAAAAAAAAAAGAATAAATTTAGCGACGTATTT
>NC_018300.1:1016411-1027593 GCF_000315875.1 Candida orthopsilosis Co 90-125
GACTGTTGAAAGAAAACTAATACAAAGTTAGGTAAGAAAAAAAAAAAAAAAAAAGAATAATTTGCGACGTATTTTGAAGTTTGGGGAAAAAGAGAATTGCGATATCGGTATGCAGAGAATACAAAGGAGGGATTAACCTATAGTTACAATAACAGATCGAGAGAAATGGTTCCTTATGTACGGCAATATTTGTTTTTACTAGTCATATTAGTCACTAAGTTTCTGTTGTTCCTCTTGCATTAGATTAAAAAACTATTAATTTCCAGCCGTAACCGCGCTGTCGATGTTTAAAGTTTTGTCCCGGCTCTCCGGGAATACTCGGAATAAAATTGGGTGCAAAAATAGCGAAAGAAAATGAACGATCAAGGCAACATTAATGAGGCGTCAATGGACAATATGTAGTGTGTATGCGTTTTGATATAAACAGGAAAAACACTGAGTCACATATTTTGAGGAGAAGCTTCATCTTGATAGAGATTCGAGATTATCTTGTCGGCTAATCTTTGCAAATAGTTGAAACAAAAGCAGTAAATTTAAAAAAAGCCTTTAAATGACAGTTCGTCTTTGTTTAAATGGAGATAATTTAACAATCCTTGTTGTCTTTATACTGAATATCACAATACATAGGCAACTCTAAGTTTCCCCTCTGTTTGTCGTAAATCAATGTCGCAAACAATTCTTGACAGTGGCTTATACTGATCATCCAACGCAACAAAATTCAAATTGTTCACAAAAGAATATCAGACTTTCCTCTTGTTTACAGCATAACAAAGTAAATCCATACACGATGGGTATCAAAAAGATGTTTATGAAGAAAGATCCTACGGAGCAGGAAATCCGTGAGGACTTGAATAGGGTCGGTATAACTACAAAATCGGGAAACACAAGAGAAGAAAAGTTTGGAGCATTCAAGAACTACGCTCAAGAAAGGGCACAAATGAGGCCCGCTATGGCACCAAGTAATCCCTACGCAAAATTGCAGAATAACGATCCTGCTCAGAATCCATATGCTAATAATGGAAACAACTCGTCCGGCGCATCCGTTCAAAGCAAACAGGCAAATAGTGGTGGACGTTCATCATCTCCGTATCAAAGTCAAACCCGTGTTGGCGCTGATTCCAATCCGTATGGAAGTTCGACCCGTAATGGACAGTCTCCAGCTTCAGATCCGTATTCCGCACCAAGTAGACGACAAGCACCACAAACTGATGGACAAGATCCTTATAGTCGACCAACATCAAGGCGGCCTGCAACAGCTTCGCAACGAGGTCAAGCTAGTGCAGTGGGTGGAGACACTTCAACTAGGGTGAGTAGGATGTCTACTAGACAATCAGCTGCTGATACTGAGTCACTCGATTTAAATGCAATTTCATCACATCAAATGTTTCAAAATAATAAACCGATCAAAAAACAAGCGTTTGATTCGGAGGAGTTAGATTTGAATGAGGAATTCAACGAGGAGGGGGATTTAGATTTGAATTTGGATATTCCGGAAGAGGAGCAAGTAAATTCAGAAGATGAGGAGGTTGAAGCTATCAAGCAAGATATTAGATTTGTTAAACAAGAGTCTGTTCAATCGACGAGAAATACGCTTCGAATGGCCCAGGAAGCTGATGCGTCAGGTACAAACACTTTGGGAATGTTGGGGTCACAATCGGAGAGATTGTACAATGCAGAACAGAATTTGTTGTTGGCAGATACTCAAACGCAGATTGCTGATGAAAAGGTTAAAGAATTGAGACGATTGAATCGTTCTATATTCATTCCAGCATATGGTAATCCATTCAATAAAAAGTCAAGATTACGTCAACAAGAAGAAAACATCAAGAATCGTAAGATGCAAGAAAAGTATCTTCGTGAAACTAATCGTCAAAATATGTATGAAAGTGAACAACGATTGAAACAAGGTATAATGAATAATGCTACTGATAATGATGTTCATCACAAGTATCAGAATGAAAAGTATCTACAACAAGCACAAAGATATCAATTTGAAAATGATTCTGAAGATGATGAAGTTGAAAAGGAAATTGCTGGTAATTTAGATCAAATCGGGTCATATGCAAAGAAATTGCATGGTATTGCAAATACAATGGGTAAGGAGGTTGATAGTCAAAATGTCAGATTAAGAAAGATCGAAGAAGATGCTGATAAATTGGATATCAATGTGCACATGAATAGTACTAGATTGAGTAATATTCGTTAAATAGAGATGATTTATAATAGATTGATTATCGTGATGTAACCGATGTAATCTCGTAGAGCTTGATCCTTAATTCCGGTCTGTTTGGTGGGACAAATGAGTGTCGTGTCATGCATTAATGCAAGAATAGTTAGACGGCTAAACTTGTTTCACTTTCAAATAAATTTCTTTTTTTTATTTTTCGTCTATTGCCTCAATTTGGAATGTGTTTTCTTTATGCAGGAACTAGATGTAATACTGAACACCGGTCCAAATAGTTACTTGTACGAGTATCAACCCATAATTAGGACTGCAGTATTGATGCGTGTGAGATGGTAATCGTGGGCTGCTTTACTTCTTCAATAAGGAGTAGGTTAGTACATCCACTTTCCAAAGCCTTCTATTGTTCTTATCGTTTCAATCACATCATATTGTTCCACAACTGTGCAACCACTTAAATTGTCTCAAATTTTTGATGCACTGTGGATTAAAAATGTTATTGGTTGAGGGGCGTGTAATGGAAAACAATTACTCGATGAGGTAATGAGAAGTTTTCTTTTAAAAATGACAAAAAGAGTGTGATAGGTGATGCTGATAGGTAGCTCTAACTTTGTTGGGTTAATGCATGAGACACATTAGTAATGTTCTAACTTTTGATGGACTATCAAACGTATGATTCTTTTTTTTCATTTCCCGAGGAACTAAGCCAATAAGAATTAAGCGCGTTGTTTACCTCTGACAATTCTTCAAATGCCTTTATGAAGATTGTGAATTATCACTCACTCCTTCTCTCCTAACTTTCTCTCTCATCATCGTTCCCGCCTTTATTGCTCCACGTTTCATTTGCAATAATGTACGAGCGGTTAACATTTTACCCAATAAGGGCGATCAGATTTGCACTTTTTCTCTATTGTCTGATTGTTTTTCCTCCCCCTAAAAATTTGTTTTTTTTTCTTTGTTCTGTTTTTTTTTCTTGTCATAGAGTTTATTAGGGGTTGTACTTTAGTTAGTTAATCCTGATGAGTTTAACTGGTGGTTGGGTTTATTGTTGATGATGGTTTTTGTGTTTGGAAAATTTTTCTTTTTTTTCTTTTCCCGTTTTCAACAATCAAGGAAGACACAATGCGGTTATCTCCCCAATTATATATATATATATATATACACATTCTTCTTTTATTAAATATTACAATCGATCCACTGCTCTCGTTTCTGGATACACCCGTTCATTCTTTCGAAAAGTATTCATTATCACACTATCTTTTGAAGTTTTTCAGTTTGTTGGGATTTCTTTTTTTTTTCTTTTTCCTAATTTTGCAGTTAAAAAATATTAAACCACGTTTTTCATCAAGAAGGAAAATTTTTGAGTCCCCATCACTAATAGAGATAAAATCAGGATAGATCATCTTATAGACATATAGAGTCAGTTATCATAGAGTTTTACAAGATCATGTCCTCAGCTACAACTTCGTCATACTCGTCGAGCTTCAACAACAACGCACCAACTACCAGAGTTGAGAAAAAGGGCAATGTTGCCAGTTTCAAGACTACTCCAGATGGTTACAAGACCAACTTAACTGCCATTGACACCTATGGTAACACTTTTAAAGTTCCAGACTACACAATCAAGGATATCTTGTCTGCTATTCCTTCACACTGTTATGAACGTAGATTATTGGAATCTTTCTACTACGTGTTTAGAGACATTTTCATGATGGTGACTTTGGGTTACATTGCCAACAACTACATTGAATTAATTCCAAACCAATTTGTTAGATTTGCCACTTGGGCAGGATACGTTTGGTGCCAAGGTTTAATTGCTACTGGTATTTGGGTTCTTGCTCATGAATGTGGACATCAAGCTTTCAGTGATTACGGTTGGGTTAATGACTTGACTGGTTGGGTTTTACATTCATACTTGTTGGTTCCTTACTTTTCATGGAAATTTAGTCACAGTAAACACCACAAAGCTACAGGTCATTTAACTAGAGATATGGTTTTCATTCCAAAGACCAAGGATGAATTTTTACAAAGTCGGGGAGTTGAAGACTTGGATGATTTGTTGGGTGACTCGCCAATCTTTTCTTTATTGCAAATGGTTTTCCAACAAACTTTTGGATGGATTGCTTATCTTTTTGCTAATGTTAGTGGACCAAAATTTCCAGGTGCCTCTTGGATGCAAGTCAACCATTTCAACCCAAGCTCATTGCTTTTTGATAAAAAGGATTACTACTATATCTTGTTATCAGATGTTGGTATTTTGATTCAATGTACTATCCTTTACACGTGGTACAAGAACTTTGGTGGCTTCAACTTCATGGTCAATTATTTCCTTCCATATCTTTTGGTCAACCACTGGTTAGTGTTTATCACTTATTTGCAACACTCGGACCCACAAATGCCACACTATGAAGCTCATCAATGGACTTTTGCTCGTGGTGCCGCTGCTACTATCGATCGTGAATTTGGTTTTGTTGGTAAACACATTTTCCATGACATTATTGAAACTCATGTCTTGCATCATTATGTTTCAAGAATTCCGTTCTACAATGCTAGAGAAGCCAGTGAAGCTATTAAGAAAGTTATGGGTATTCACTATCAACACTCTGATGAAAATATGTGGAAGAGTTTGTGGAAGTCAGCTAGATGGTGTCAATACGTTGATGGTAAGGACGGTGTCATGATGTACAGGAATATCAACGGACTTGGAGTCGACCCAAAGAAAGGGAAATAGATGCACTAGCAATAAACGATTAATTTATATATACAACCAAGTTTTGGTGTTTGCTCTGTATTTGATATAGTCTGCGCCGAAAAACCTGATGAGATAATCCTCCTCATAGGCAATTCTATCACGGAAGAATTTCCATAGTATAACAGCCCCAACAGATAGGACTAAAGTGTTTCCTAGTAGTAGCTCGAGTCCGATAAACCAGACGAAAAAACCAAAGTAACTGGGATGACGGATGTATTTGTACACCCCTTTGGTGACAAGAGTATGTGTTTCCTTCCCTGACTTTTGTATATAATGGTTAAATGACTCCTGTGCGGTACCCATACTGAGGGTTCTAATTAACTGTCCAACTAGAGCCAACAACATTCCAATTGGTTGAATCAGTAGATGAAATGGGGAAAAAGAGTATTCTATAATTGAAATCACAGTAATCATGTGAAACTCTCTATCCTCTAAAATGAATGAGTCATCGTCAGTCTGGCTATTGTTGTATAAATAAGTCATGCCGAATTCAAGGCTATGGAATATGCAAAGGAATTGAAGGTATAAACATAGTGGTACCAACCTCAGGTAAGCAAATTCGCCAATCAATGCAGCCGTAAATACACCACCAAGTACGAACGACTTTGATGCAATTTTTACCAAATTGTTCTTCCTTGCGTCATATCTAGCATACGGTGACTCGTCATCTAACATCTCCTCAAGTGTCCTATGTGGTTGTTTCATAGATGGTGGATCAAGGTTGAAAAAAAAAAAAAAAATCTACGCTTCTTTTGGTATGGACAACAGTGTGGTACTGGTGGGGCCGTTGTACTCACCTTCCAAAGTATCCTTGATTGAGGTATTCATCGTTTGCTTTACACTTGGGTCATTATTCGTGGTTGATATATGGGCACTTTTTAACTCCAATTATGTTTCCTTGGTGATTTTCTTTGTAACCTTGAAGGCGTACTTTGTTACAGAATTCTTTAACACAGCATTATATCAACCTCGCTCAGTCACATCAAAGTCTTTCCTAATATACGGTGGCAGGGGTAATCAAGAGTTCTGGTGGATGCGAATATTGACCGTTTTGGAGGTGTTGTTCAAACCATGGGGTAAACACAAACTTGTTGCAGCAGTTGGTGGTGTCATTGTCATGGGTGGGTTGTATATGCGTCACTTGGCAATGAAACAATGCAGTGATTCCTTTAACCACTACATTGCAACTGTAAGGAAACCACATCACAAATTGGTCACATCGGGTGTCTACTCCATCCTGAGGCACCCTAGCTATCTTGGATTCTGGTTGTATGCAATAGGGACCCAATTGTTGTTGAACACCTACATCAATCTTGTATTGGACATTCTCATCCTTCACTATTTCTTTACAAAGCGTATTGCGTACGAAGAGTGGATGTTGGTGAACAAGTTCTACGGTCAAGAGTACATTGAATATCAAAATCGGGTAGGTGTATATATTCCTTAATTACAAACTTTTATTCATAAACTTTCTCTTTGTAAATGCCAACCAGAATTTACTAGGCACATCTCCACCATCTGCGTAAATTCTATTCAACAACCTTTCAGCTAACTCTTGTCTAAACTGGGTCAAGTAACCTCTCAATAAATCAGCATCGGCCCTTGTCTTTGGTGGCAAATACAATGAGTTCAACGGGAAAGATATATCTCCGGGTAAAGCAAAATTGTCAAGACTCAAATTGCTCAATACTCTAGTCGCTTCACGGTGTGGCATGGTCTTATTAAGCTTTCCCAAACAATCACTGACAAACAATATTCCATATATCAACAATCTATCAGCATTGCCTCTGATTTCAAAGTTCTTGAAGAATGAATTGGCCCTGAACAAGTCTAATGTCTCTTCCACGATATCATAATCTTGATCGGTCTCGAAAGCGGGACCACGAAACTTGGTTTTAAATGGGAGTAAAGATAGGTTACCAATTGTTCTGGCGTCTTGTGATTCCTCGCCTAAGAATGTAGAATGGTATGCTGGCATGTTTGAGAGATGATAAAGATTACAGTGTTGCTGGTGTCAACGAATTTTACCAATTGGCTCTTTTGCACGACAAAAATCGGTAGCGTTTACGGCCGACTAGGAAAACACTGCAGTGGGGTGCAGTGCAGCACTAGTAATGTGTATAGCTAACACTCGGGTGTCAGAGAAGGATACACCGAGGCAGCAACTGCAGATGCGACAATAGTCGATGCTCTGGGCTGTGCTCTCATCATCGGAGCTATTACCAACCCACAGCGATCATCAAATCCTTTTATTATCTACGCCTCTTCTTTTGCACCGTATTGCTAAAGTTTTACGATGATGCCGTTTCATCTTTTACAGCCCACTTGAAACGACCGCTATTGTTCAACGATAGTTTGAATATTTTCGGTGTTGCTTTTATTTTTGCACTCAATTATCCAAATTAGTGGAAAAGGTAAACAAAGGTAATAAATGTAAAATCGCCTAAAAAATAAAATTTTAAAGAATATCAAAAATTCATCGAATCATAGCAATATTGTTTAAACTAATTGAACAATTTGACCCATAGTCAATGCTTATTTGAGCTGCTTTTTTCATTAAATTTACCACCCTCGTTTAAAATATGTCGACATTGGCGTTGTCACCAAGTAACAAGCTTAAGCGCTCGATTCCTAATTCACCAAGTAAAGAGAATGAGGATATATCAGAAGTCAAACACGAAAAGCATGAAAAACGTTATGTAAGTGGACCAACGTCAGCAACTGAGTCATTGCTTTCGCCTTCAAAGAGACAATTGCTCAAACAAATGAGCCCAAATGTTTCAAAAAAGTCTAAACCATCGTCGGAATCAATAGTCAAACCGCCACATTATGTTACTGAATCCAAGTTCCAAAGACCGCAGTTACCTCCCTCACTCAAGCCTAAATTGGAGCAGAGATCGAAAACATCATTGACATTACCATCAACTAACTTGCCACCTTCATTTGGCTTACGTCGCTCCAACTCATTACTCAATAGATCAAACAGCTCCTTATCTGAACAATCTTCTATAAACCTACCCGACCGATTCATTCCATCGCGACATAACTCCGTAAGCGGAAAACTTGACTCATCTACTGTATCGCCAGCACCAAATGCATCTCCAGAAACACATATAAAAGCACAAACTTCAAAAATATATCAGCATCATGTGGCTGAAGCATGTGGGCTAGAGGTTAACTCGAGAATTTTACTATACCAGCCACCACCACCAGAGAGGAAGAAACCTGTCAATCTTGCAACTCAGTTGACTCAGACAAATAAGCTTAAAATTGGGAAGCACTCACTTCCACCATCAATTGCTTCAGCAAGAGCGAAAAAGATCCCTTCTTCTCCAGAGAGGGTTTTGGACGCACCCGGATTAGTTGATGATTTTTATCTCAATTTACTAGCATGGTCACTGTATAACCTTTTGGCGATAGGACTTGAAGATGCTGTTTATGTTTGGAACGCCTCAACTGGATCAGTTGGACTTTTATGTGAGCTTCCTGATAAAGCTCTAGTTTCCTCTGTGAAATGGTCCCAAGATGGATCATATGTCTCAATTGGAAAGGACGATGGGCTTATTGAAATTTGGGATATTGAAAAGAATGTAAAGTTGCGGACGCTAAATTGTGACAATCATTTGACAAGAGTTGCATCACAGGCATGGAACCAGCATGTATTGACCAGCGGGAGCAGAATAGGTAACTTGTACCATTCAGATGTGAGAGTAGCATCCCATCTAAGTGCAAAAGCTGAAAACTGTCACGACTCAGAAATTTGTGGCATCGAATATAAACATGATGGAAAGCAATTCGTCACTGGTGGAAATGATAATGTTGTCAACATCTGGGATGTCAGAAACACTACTCCATTATTTACCAAAACCAATCACAAAGCAGCGGTCAAGGCGTTGTCATGGTGCCCTTATCATCCATCATTGTTGGCTACAGGAGGTGGTTCCAACGACAAAACAATAAATTTTTGGAATACTACAACAGGAGCTAGAGTAAACACAATCGAAACGGGATCGCAGGTGAGTTCATTGAACTGGGGCTATGCACATGGTACAGGAATGGAGATTGTCGCCACGCATGGGTTTCCAACAAATAGCATCTCCTTGTTCAATTACCCTACGTTGCAAAAGACTGGGGAAATTGTCAATGCGCATGACACTAGGATCTTGAATGGTTGTTTGAGCCCGGATAATCTTACACTCGCGACAGTTGCGGGTGATGAGAATCTAAAGTTTTGGTCTTTGTTTGATATGAACAAATCGGCAAAGAGATTATATGATGATGAATTAAATGATTCTAAAGACGAACCAAAAATGAAAAAGATGATGAACCTTCGTTAGTAGACGTTTAATGAGATAAGAGATTGTAAATTTTGTAGAAGTTCTGGAAGCGTTATATAGATCGCCGATTTGCAACACAAGAAAAAAAAAAAATACATTGAATCCACCACCAGCAATGCCACGATCTCCAACAAACACCCTCATAATAACCAACTTGAGTGACCACCTACTACAAAACCCCCATGAGTTGATTGAGTTTATATCTGGTACTCACAATTTAGTCCAGCTAATAGTGTTGCCCAAGTTTGGCCGGTTTATACTCATTTGTGAATCGAGCCGAGTGGCTCAATCGATGAAAGATTTGTTAGCGCATGATCCTAAATGGAAGACCCTTCGGATATCATATAGCATAAAGGACAACCGGTTTGAGCTTAACAAACAGGACTTACTCGATGCTACAGCAGGAGAAGATTATTCTCAGGTGAATTATTTGGAACTCCCGCATGATTTAAACCTGAAGCGATTTTTGATCAGTCCCCCAATGAGCCCTCATGATTGGGACCACTGGGACAAGCTCGAAGAAGGGCCAAATGAAAAGGCAATCTATTCACCCGAAGATTTATCGAGTCTATTGTGGGAGCGCTTAGGTGGCAACATGGTGAGAAAGTATCAAGACGACTCAAATCAAGTGAGAGAAGAAGTATTGTATAATGAAGAGGGTGTTCCAGCGATTGTGTTGGATAAATCGGAGAACGAGGTATTAGAGGAAAAGCTTCCCAAAACAAGCATGCCGACCGATGATGGTTTTTGAGGCTCGAGTGGTGTGTAGCATTCAATACATTACTCTTTTCGGAAGCGCATATTTTTGGAAACTGTATCTCGTCAATGGACTCAAGGGAAGAAATGTAGATGCCCAACTGTTCAATTGAGTTAGGTAAGTTGATTTGATCAAAACCCTCACTCTCACCACCAATGGAAAGGTATTTCAAATTTTGAAACTTCGAAAAATCCAACATTCCTGGAAACCATTTGGATTTGCGTCCCTGTATTGTTAACGACAGCAACCCCGGTAGAAGCTTTGAGAAAAAAGATGAAATATTATTGTTATTCTCTCTGAAGATTTTTCCAAGGTAGATTTCTTCCATCGATTGTGGAACATCCCATGATTCTAAAACCAGCGCATCCTTGATTGACCCAATGGTGAGTTTTTCCAAATTGGGAAATTTCAGAAGATCTAATGAATCATCAGCGAAGTCTAGGTCCAAACTAGTCACCGCCTGCAATCGTTCGATGTCAGATAACAAATGGGTAGCGTCTCTTCCCAAACCTAAAGTCTTCAACCCTTCTTTTAATTGAAGATTAACAAAGGTTTCAACTAATGGTTTCAATATAGGATCTCCCGGAACATAGAGAATGAGGTGCTCCAATTGGGGCATATTCTCATTTCTTCCGTTGGCAATAAAATACGATTCAGTCGCTTGTAAATATTTCAAGCTTGGTGGAAGTTGGCTCAAGTCTATTTCTGAACTTGGGCGATAATCCTCTGAAATAACCTTCAAGTATTCAAGTTTCAGCTTTTTTAAGTTGTGTAAATGTACTTCAAGAATGGAGCTGAACTTGAAGCTCGTGTAACGTAATTCTGGAAAGTCCTCGTAATTAAATTCAGCTTCTCCAATTATACTGCGCAATTCCATACCAACCATTTATTTAGCACAATGTTCTTTAATTGGACTTATAATATTTGAGAGGTCAACCTCCATAATTTCTCCATCTGTTATGAAGGGATACTGGTCAAAAAACCAATTGAATATGATAGTTTACGCTTGTGCCTTCAGTGAAATTTCTGACCATGTCGGCAAATGACTCCCCATCGCTAGGTGACCAGAAGTAAAAGGAAACAATCAATATAACTGCTATGTTCTGCTCCCGGTAACATTTCTGAATAACAGTGAAGTCGTCAATCGACTTGAT
>NC_018301.1:0-1627 GCF_000315875.1 Candida orthopsilosis Co 90-125
ACTATAAAATTTCGGAAACGGCAGATGGCACAATTGCACAACCTTGTTAGAAAAGTGGGCACTTTATTGTACCATCGTGATTTATACATTCGTAAATACACATAGAGACCATAAAAAGGCCCAAAACACTAGAACTAGTGGACTTACAATGTGCCTGCCCATCTTTATGCTCATGCTTTTCTAGGGCTGCCAGTGTTTTGATAAAATTTGTATAAAGGTTCCTTATGTTAAATCCAACTTCACAAACCCAATAGGAAAGTCCAAAAGAAGCTCTTTGCTGCTTTCTATATCATTCATTGCGAGCAGTAACTCTTTCAAAGTGGTAGGGAGTTGTAAATGGCGCCAATATTCTTCGCCCATATATCAATGCACAAGCTGTTTGGAAGATAATACTCGCAACTTTGAATAAAAAAATGCATCCAATTCCAAAGCTTCTAGCTTGAATCCTTTCTGTCTCTCAACTTGGTAGAATTCTTCCAAAAAACTCTCGATGATACAAGTGTGCCCTTCTCCCATCTCTCTCTCCCAGAAGGCAATACTGGTTGTTTCTCGACATGTCATTAGTTGGAGAATGTCTCTTCTAGCAGAAGGCAGCTCAGATCCATTGCACTTAATTGGCACCAGCTCTAAGGATGGGGACTTCAATGTATTATTAGGCTCTGTTACATCGTCAACTCCATCATATCACCATAGATCTAAAGCTTTCAATGGTAATGACAAGCCCAAAAGATCTACATGATTCAGCCGTTCCATTGTGGACGAATAATTCAGCACATAGTCTGGGGTGTACTTGAGCTCTCTTAATTTGTTACATTTCGAAAACGACTTCTGTACCCCACAGCAATGAAGCTTCAGTAATTCAATACTCAACAGAAATTTCAAATTAATTAGACCCTTTGAGTAAATTGAAAATAGGCGAATTGATAGACAAACCACGTGCTCTTTGATGGACAAAAGCAGTACTTCGAGATTATACAAGTCAAAAATGTAATCTGGCAGTTCTAGGTCAACCGACATACTCGAATTGCCATTAAAACTAAGATTCAAACTCAATAGCAACTTTTGTAGCTCAATCCAATCGAATATTGTGATTATCAAGTGGGATATCTCAAATTGAACTTCTATATTGTTTTCAACACTGTGTTCATCAAACGCTCGAACTTCATCGGTGGCCACAAATTCCATTATGCATCTCCAAAACGGCATCATAAAATCTCTTGATTGGAACGGAGTTGTTGCATTGTTGGATTTGTAGCGTGACTTCTTTTTTATTTGATCAATGGCCATAGAGTTTCATATACGGATTCAGCTCTGAAAATGAGCGACTTTCTAAAAGCTGAATGAGATTGTTGACTCTCATAATGGAGACGATGGTTTGTAGTATATCACTTGCGATATAGAGCAAGCACAATTCCGGACTTTTGGGCATATGCTTCCACCATGGTTTGCGACTTTAAAAGATCAATGGCATCTGCTTAGTGACCACCTATATTAAAATTGATATTTAAAGTAGTAAATGGTAGTTGTATGGACTGGATACTAATTATGGCGAAAAGGGTGAGCTTACTAGTGGATGGATCGCTTCGTGTTCAGTTATTTTGGTGAAAAGAAGTTTTCAAGAGATTGT
>NC_018301.1:1679-29672 GCF_000315875.1 Candida orthopsilosis Co 90-125
GATTTTATTGTGCGCATTTTTGAATTTTTGAAACCTCAGAAACTATTCTTGTGATTAAACTTCTTACAAGCCACAGGAATAACTTATTGTCAATAAGCAAAGAATACCATAGGCCAGTAATTCCAGAGACAGCAACAAGATGCGGACTGAAATTGGCTCTATGGTTGTAACCACAAGCACATGGGGAAAATGATTAACTTCGAGATAGCAAATGAGTATAGAAAGTAGTCTTACTGTTACTTCTATATACACTACTTCCTAGACTTGAGTGGGGATCACAACAGCCAGAATATAAATGAACAGTAATAGACATACACAATGCTAACCTTTTGGTACTATGCTGCAATTTGGTTCTACGAAAGAGGCTAGTAGATATATTACAATAGAAAAGGAGAAATTAAATCCAAAGTTCAAATAGAACTACAGATTACAACGCAAATCCAGTCACTCCTGTAATTAACAATTAACTATAATTTCCAATTCTTAGGTTTTTTATCTTTGAAAGCCAAGACCCAAAGATATCCTAGGCATATAGCTGATGCACTTAGTAAAATACCGTCGTATACGGCTGTATTTGTATAGTCTTTAGGGTGTAGGCCATTACCACTGATTAACAAAGCACCAATTGGTGAACCAATAATTACACCAACACCTCTAGCACAATACATTATACCACTTATTTGGGTATATGATCCGATACCAAAAATTTCAATCAAACAAGGTGGTAATAAAGAAATAATCGCCCCAGAAAAGATACCATATAGCACAACCAAGCTTATGAAGGTATCCTTCGCTGCTGGTAGCCAAAGTGAAAATATGAGTGCTGCTGAGACGATGCTGCAAATCATCAAAGTATTCATCCTCCCCACAACATCTGCAATTATTCCTGTAACCACCTTTGATGCAGCGTTGATCAAATTACTCAATCCAATAAAGAAGGCACCTTGAGAGCTTGAATAGCCTAATGAGACGGCATACTTGGACATGAATATAAGTGGCATTAGATATCCAGCTGATTGCAACAACGATCCGAACAATTGTAGAATAACTTTGAGCGACTTCAACTGACTAAAGTTTAAAATAGAGTTGGTGCTTCTGAAATTAGGCAATCTTGGTTCAAACACCATAAAGCTAGCTAAACCGGTGACACCAAGGTTCATAAATCCCAATATTCTAACTCCCCATTGCCATCCGACTTTTTTGATCAAATATCTTGTAAAATTTGCTAATGCGAAAGCACCAATTCCAGTCCCCGAGAATAACACTCCACTAGCTAAACTTCTATGTCTGTCGAAGTATACAGGCCCACATACAACTGGGGGGAGATACAATATCCCCCCACCAATTCCTTGTACAACTGAGCATAAAATAAATTGATAATAATTAGAGCAAAACCCAGTGACAATTATACCAAGGCTCATCAAAACACATCCGAGTAACATGACTTTCCATGGACCTAGATAATACATAAGCGTTTTGTTGAATATGCCACATATGTATGTCAATGACGTACTAACGGTACCTATAAGAGCAATTTTAGCATCCGAGTACAGTGAAAGCGGACCCGATGGGCTACCATAAAACTCTTGAAAGACACCATAAGAAAAAGCAATTCCGAATACCATAAAGTTGCATAGAAAACCGGAAATAATAGCAGAAATCCCAAGTTTGTTTGATGAGACAACATGAAATAGTCTTGCCGAAACAGGTGGCTCTTGCTCTTGCGGGGGTTCGAGTGTAGTCATTTCCTGAAACGGATTTACAGTTTCGACTGTAGTTTCTCGTATTGATGTGGTGGTGATCATACTATCAATAACTTTGACTCGGTAAAGGAATACAGGTTCAGGCAAAGTGTGAACTATGCGTTTATAAAGTCTTGTGAGTCATGCGTAACCAAAGCGCATGTCCTTTGTACATTGTTTTCAGGATTAATATCGCACTTGTGTAACTAAAATAGTCACATATATTTCTAAATTAAATTAGCTTATTGTATTGTAATAAGTTCGCACCAATCATAGTAAAAAGTTCGCAACTGCGAGTGAAATAAATCCGCATATGGCTCTGTAAATATATCACATCCAGAATTCGTAAATATCGCACTTTTACATACTTTGCTACTAATAACGGATGATTTCACTTGCGATATATTTTCGCCTTCTAGTAAGATATAAAAAAGTTTCTGTCTACGACTTTTTATGCAGAGAAGATGCGATTTTAAAATAAAGACAAGTGAGTATTTAATTTAATACAATGTACGACTTTTTAAATGCCACAAGTGCGACATTCATATTGAAAATACTGTATTCGTCGACACTTTGAAAAAGTCGTCGAGATTTTATACTACTCTTTTATACTTAATCTACACTTTATTTAATTACTTTAACCGAATCGATACCAATTGTAATAAGATAATAAACCAGAGAAAGGAGCAATATATCAGCTAGTTTTTTTATGAGTGAGTGTAAATCTCCCTCGCATAAAGCCGCTGCTATAGTTTTTCGGCATACACAAAACCATAAAATGTACCAAAATTGTTGTTGGTTAAGAGTATCACTACTGTTGATTTCTTCTGGTTGAGACAAGACGAGTTAATTGATTTATTCAATAGATTCTAAACACAATTTCTATATAGATATTCTGAAGGTTCTTCACTCATATTTATATTCTCCAGATTGTTAAACAAAACTAGTTGAATTACATAGTAATTCAATGCATGTTAATATATCATGTTACCTTCTGATAATATTACTCTCTATGGTCCTTGGTATCACACAACTATACCTCACCCAATTCACCTTTCAATAGTCTTACTTTTGTATTTCACACTTGTTTCTGAATAATACTATCAGAAACCTTCCTTGTTATATTCCACTCTTGTATTAGATCTCATTATCAGAAACAACACTATCTGATATCTCACCGTGCTGTGCAACTTGATACTGTCTGTATCTTCTCAGCAAAGATCTGCAATTATTTGGTGCATTTCTTTTAGTTAAGTTTCTATTGTCTGTCTCTTCCAAAACTTTAATTAACACGCCCTCACTAAGGGCAAAATAAATATTATCAACTCTGCAGTCGTTTGCTAGTGCCTGGCCAACAGTCTCAACTACTTGCACCCCTGCGTCCAACAAGGCAGTTACATTAGCTGGCCCGCTCTGCCCCCATGTCCGTTTGAAAACATCTTCGCTTCTCTCATGATCTCATGTGTTTTATTGTCAAGCTCGCCAAAGCAGATTTAATCCATCGTGATTTTAATGAATTCAACATCATAATCAGAGATCGATCAAATCCAAACAATAAGAGTGATTTTGTCGTTATTGATTTCCCTCAATGTGTATCAATAGAACATCCGGATGCAAAAATTTAATCGATTGAGATATCTACCCATAGAGTAAATCAAAAGTGTATAATTTCTACACCTAGAGCAAAATGAAAACTCCAAAATTAACCATAATGTTATTGATAGAATAAAACACAAAAGTTATATTCGACTCCGTTTATTAAATGTAGGAGCAAGACCAAATGTACACAATTTCGACCTAATAATGAGGTAGCTAAACTCTTGCTGACTGAGCTCTTGGCACATGTACTAATGGCAATATTAGGCAAAAATAGGAGATTAGGATATACCCAACACAGTATTAATCAATACCATCAATACCACTAGCATCTTACTCATAAACCCTCTTTGTGCGCCAGCCTTGTATGTACTTGCTGGTACATACGGTGTTCCATTTACGCATTCCCAGCGTTGAGTTTCATAAGCAACACCTGTATATGGAGTCAGTCCATCTGAGTTTGTACACCAAATGCCGATTTGATCAGTGTCTACCCCCATTGTAATAAATCCTTAATTGTGCCGAGCTCTTGATTCCGTTAGCACTTTGGTGGTTGAAGCTCCTTGTCAGAAAAAGATCCCACTCACTTCAACACAGAGATTCTTCTCCTCTATTTATATGCTAAATTATCAGTGCATAACAAATAAGGAAGAGATAAATCTTTTGAGAAATCGTTCAATGGATTTCAAAAAGGAAAAGAAAAAGCTCATAACCATTTTCGTGGGTAAATTGGATTCCTATTTAGATAAAGACCTGAGGCATTAAACTACCTCGAATACCATTATTCTTTTTTTGCGAATGCCAGTTTTGAGCCACGGTTGTTTTTTTCTTTTTCTGGAGCTGCAAAGTAAGAACAAGGAGTAATTGGAAAAAAAAGGGAGGTAAAAAGTCACTCTGTAGCTTCAAAAAATCGCTGTAGTCGTTGTGTCGACTAACGAAAAGCGCAAAACAATCCTTTGTCATTTTCATAGTTTTGACTTCCACATCAAGCATACTATTTAGACATTTCAAAATTATCCATGAAATTGCATGGCACCAATGTTGATAACAAATAGAAGGATCTGTTGTTTTCTTGGCACGGCACCAAAAACGATTAATCGCGTAATGTGATTTTACGAATGTCTCGTAAAATAGAAAAAACAGTTACATTGGCAGAACACAAAGACCACACAAAGATATTGTATGAAACCGCCCTAGTCCATCCTGCATGAACATTAATTTCTAAACAAGTTTATACACTATTTTCAGAATGAATGTAGCATCTGTATTACTTAAAAGGTCGCATATGCCTCTAAATTAACTCCGCACTGCACTGTAATAGATTCGCACCAACCACAGTAATAAAGTCACAACTATAAACAAAATGATATCGCTCATAGTCCTAAAAAAACCCCGCATATAGAATTCCCAATAATCGCACTCTACATACTATGCTACTAATAACAAGGGATACCATTTGCGATATCTTTTCGACCTCTTGTATGATATTGAAAGTTTTTTGTCTACGACTTTTTCAACAAAGAGGATGCGAATTTATTACGATACAATATGCGACTTTTTATATAACACATGTGCGATATTCATTCTGAAAACACTGTACTTGAAATGCCACACGAAAAAAAAGCGGATATTTTCTCTGACACACCGCGGAATACCAAACAAAGCATCTTCAAAGTCCAATAACATAATGTGTCGACTACACTTGCAAAAATCAGGACCATGTCTCGAGATCCACCCATATATACAGAAGAAAGCCATAAATCCACATATCAAGCTAATCAAGAGATACCCTACGAAACAATCACACCAGATCACATTGAAGTGAATTCCACACTTTTAATTGGTGGAGACAAACCTTTCCCACCACCACTACCAGATAGGATACCATACTGCGTTGCTTTCGATGGAGCAAGTGATCCCTACCATCCACATAACCACTCGCTCGCCAAGAAAGCGTTATACACTTTTGCAGTGGGGCTCTCCACATTTTCTTTATCGATGGGGTCAGCAATGTTTGCTTCTGCGAACGAGGATTTAAAGAAAATATTTCACATTGGTACGTCTGTGGCTGAGTTAGGCACTGCTTTGTTTATCATTGGGTTTGCTGCTGGACCAGTAATATATGGCCCTTCGTCTGAAGTATTTGGAAGGAAACCTGTGATGGTTTTGTCATCTTTTGGCTATGTCTGTTTTGAGTTTGCAACGGCTGCTGCTAAAGATTTGCAGACAATCATGCTTTGCCGGTTTTTTGCTGGTTTTTTAGGAAGTGCACCAGTCGTAGTACTGGCAGCAATAATGGTTGATATCACTAGAGCAAAAGCAAGAGGTATTGGAATGGCATGCTTTGGGAGTGTCTTGTTTGGTGCTGTGATGATGGCTCCCATTATAGGAGGATTTGTAATCAAGAATCGTAAACTTGGTTGGAGGTGGGTCTCGTACATATCTGGGATAATTGGCTGTTTGGCGTTGGTAATGAACGCTTTTGTTTTGCAAGAGACTCATCATCCAGTGTTGTTGGCAAGAAAGGCAGAGTTGTTGAGAAGAAAGACAGGAAATTGGGGTATATATGCCCCGCACGAGGACGTGTCTTTGAGGTTGAAAGATATAGTTGTTGACCGTATTTTGAGACCTTTGAAATTGCTTTTCACCGAGCCAATAGTCTTCCTTATTAGCCTTTACAACTCCTTCATTTATGGCATACTTTACTCGTTTTTGACTGTCATTCCATTGATTTTTGAAGGTAGATATGGCTGGTCGCGAGGGGTGGCAGAACTCCCCTATTTGTCGATGTTGCTTGGAGTGCTTTCGGGAACACTAATTAATGTTCTCTACGAAATACGAAACAACAAAATTTTCGAACAAACTGGAACCAAACCAGTTCCAGAAATGCGACTACCCCCTGTGATGATTGGTGCAGTCATATTTGTTATTGGTATATTCTGGCTAGGTTGGACTGGTGACTACCCTCATTATATTCATTGGATTGTTCCCGTTATCGGGGCTTTTTTTATAGGCAATGGTCTAATGTTGATTTTTTTGCCTACAATGACCTACCTAATCGATTGTTATCTATACGTGGCTGCAACTGCATTAGCGGGACTCACATTTATTAGATCAGGATTTGGTGCTGCCTTCCCACTCTTTACACAGCAAATGTTTAATAACTTAACTATCAAGTGGGCATCTACATTGTTGGGATGTTTGGGTGTGTTGATGATCCCAGTACCGTTCTTTTTTAGCAAGTACGGTGCTTATATTCGGAGTAAATCAAAACACGCATTGAAATAGATTGTGTAGACGGAACCCCGGTGGAGCTTTTGTGTACAAAATTTTTTTATGATCCAGCAATAGCAATCAAAAATGAGTTTTAAAATGTAAGACGAGTGTTGCGAAAGGTAAAGAATATTTGAAGACTGGGAGTGGTTGCATCCGTCTAAGAGCACAAAGTAGTCAACAACTTTATACTGCAGCTTCATATATTATGACGTGGCGGTATTGTGTCATACGTGGTTAGCAATTATAAGTATAATTTTGCTATCGATTATGCCACAGTTTTGCAATATAAAAAGGGTCCACTCCCGCCACCGTTTAATAAAATGATTCAATAACTTCAACAATCATCATGCCTGCTACATTGAAACCAAATACAAAAGCTTACACCTTGAACAACGGAATTAAAATCCCTGCTGTTGGATTGGGTACATGGAGATCTGTTGATAACAATGAAGGATACAAATCTGTTGATTTCGCGTTGAAACATGGCTACAGGCACATTGACGATGCAAAATTATATGAGAATGAAGAACAAGTAGGTAAAGCCATTAACGATTCAGGAATTCCAAGAAAAGAATTGTTTGTTACTACAAAATTGTGGAACACCGACCATAAAAATGTTGAAGCAGCTTTGGATGAATCTTTGAAAAGACTAGGCCTCGATTACATCGACCTTTACTTAATTCATTGGCCTCAAAACACTGATAAGGAGGTGGGTGATCCTTCAAAATATGAGGATTATGTTGAAACTTGGAAGCTGTTGCAAAAGATCTACAAAGAAGGTAAAAAGGTTAGAGCTATTGGGGTTGCTAATTTTACCATCAACAAGTTGGAAAAGTTGTTGAATGCTGATGGCGTTGATGTGGTACCGGCTATAAACCAAGTCGAGACCCACCCATTGCTCAACCATGAAAAATTGATAGCCTACTTGAAGAGCAAAAACATCTACTTGACTGCTTATTCTCCTTTTGGATCCGATAAAGCACCTGTTTTGGAGAACAGAGTTGTCAAAGAGATTGCTCAAAGGAACGGTGTTGATCCAGCTCAAGTTTTGGTTTCGTGGGCCGTTCAAAGAGACACAATTGTTATACCAAAGTCGGTCAACGAGAAGAGAATTCTTTCAAATTTTGAGACATTTACATTGCCAAAGGAAGATTTTGATGCTTTGAACGAGTTGGAAGCAAAGGAAGGAACAAAGAGATACAACGACACCCCTTTCAACAATTTTGATGAGTAGTTGTGCTGAAAAATGCAGCACTGTTGCTAACTTAGAATTATCTAATTGTATAGGAAAGTATGTATAGGAAAGACTATATTGTACTTAACATATTTATGCTCCTTGTTTATATTAGGTGTACTTTCATCAATAAATCTACACTTAAAACATATTGGTTCCAGTAGCAGTTGAAGCACATTTGGTAACCTGATTGCAAATGGTTTTGCTGATTGTTCTACTTGCAATGTTCTTAATATATTTTTGTCACGTCGTATTGTTGGTATATTAGTGTTGCGGAAGTATGTTGACAAAGGTGTATTCAGCTGAAATGGGTTTTACTACGTGTCAAGTAATTAAAGCAGTTAGTCCCGTTTGGTAGCAACAATAACGACTGTTTTGTTTAAACACCTTGTCTTCTCATTTTTAGTACGACCAGAGAAAGTCTGTCACTGTTGTTGACTACTCTTGTACCTTCAATTATCACCCTTGTAAAGACCTCACAATACTCCCTAAATGTTCTGGTGTGATCAGCAATTATCAATTGAATGGCCAAACGGAGGGTGTACTAAACTGTAAATAATTTTGGCTAAATTTTTGACTAAAAGCACTCGACCAATAGGAAAAGCTAGTTCGTTTTAGATTATCTAATAAAACTCGGCATGTAAAAACACGGGAGACAACAAAATCCCGGAAAGTCTAAATTGAGAGATCACCCTCGACTGGGGCTGTGCTAAGGAGATAGCCTCGTATAACCGTATCGTATTGAGCCATTTGACACTTTTCTCACTCAAAAAATTCGGCTTCTTTTGTAAGCCTTCTCAGCCGCGTTATTGTTTCCGAATATTACATTTACCACAGAAAAGAGTGACACTTGAGTAGCACAGATGCAGACAGAGTCACCGCTTCAACGACACGTGCTAATAACCCCCTTCTTTGATTTTCTGTGTCAAGATCCGCTATTTATCGGTGTTAGTCAAGATCCGAATTTTCGTCTTGCATTTAGTCACAGACTATATAACTAATAGTAAATGCCGTCTAAAGTGAATATATGTAGAAGGACAAAGCAATGTCTGACTCAACAACTGACCAAAAAGACAACTCACTCAATAAGGACGAGCACGAGAGTTTATCTTCCCTGACTATGGGGACGTATGAAGGATTTGATGCTCAAGGTGTACAGAATTTAGCAAGAACTTATACATATGAGGATTCCACTTCTGCAGAAGGGTTATCACGGTACTTAACCCACATGTCTGAAGTACCCGGAGTAAATCCCATTACAGGAGAAATTGATGATGAAAGACTTGATCCTACTTCGGATAATTTTGATGCTAAATTTTGGGTAAAGAATCAACGAAAGTTGTTTGAGACACAGAGGGATTACTACAAACCATCTAGTTTGGGAGTAGCTTATCGTGATTTGAGAGCTCATGGAGTTGCAAATGACACTGATTATCAACCAACAGTAACAAATGCTCTTTGGAAAATCACCACGGAAGCCTTGGGTCATTTAAGAAAAGAAGATGAGTCCAAGATGTTCGATATTTTGAAAGACATGGATGCTATTATGAGACCAGGTGAGCTTACGGTTGTGTTGGGTAGACCAGGTGCAGGTTGTTCGACGTTGTTGAAAACTATCGCTGTCAACACCTACGGTTTTCATATTGGTAAAGAGTCAAGGATAACCTACGATGGCTTAACTCCAAAAGAGATAACCAAACATTATCGAGGTGATGTTATCTACTCAGCTGAAACTGATGTTCATTTCCCACATTTGTCAGTTGGTGATACTTTGCAATTTGCAGCCAGGATGAGAACACCACAAAACAGAGGTGAGAATGTTGACAGAGAAAAGTACGCCGAGCACATGGCCGATGTGTATATGGCCACCTATGGGTTGTTACACACAAAGAATACCAATGTTGGTAATGATTTTGTTAGAGGTGTTTCTGGTGGTGAAAGAAAGAGAGTGTCAATTGCTGAGGCGTCATTAAATGGTGCTAATATCCAATGTTGGGACAATGCCACGAGAGGATTAGATTCAGCCACTGCCTTGGAGTTTATCCGAGCATTGAAGACATCAGCAACAATTTTAGAAATCACACCATTGATTGCAATCTATCAGTGTTCGCAAGATGCTTATGATTACTTCGACAAGGTTGTTGTCTTGTACGAAGGGTACCAAATCTTCTTTGGTCGTGCAGACAAAGCCAAAGAGTATTTCGTCAACATGGGGTGGGATTGTCCTCAAAGACAAACTACTGCTGATTTCTTGACATCATTATCCAACCCAGCCGAAAGGACACCACGTCCGGGGTTTGAAGATAAAGTTCCCCGTACTGCAGAAGAGTTTGAAGCACGGTGGAAAAACTCGCCTGAGTATGGTGCTTTGATCAAGGAGATTGATGAATACTTTGTTGAATGTGATAACCTCAACACTAAGCAAAATTTTGAGGAATCACATATTGCTAAGCAGTCGGACCATGTTAGACCAGAATCACTGTATACAGTTTCATTCTACATGCAAGTGAAATATCTCATGTACCGTAATTGGCTTTTGACTAAAGGTGAACCATCGGTGACAATATTTACAATAGTTGGACAGTTTGCCATGGGTCTTATCCTTTGTTCGGTGTTTTATAATTTGCAACAAGATACGGGCTCGTTCTACTATAGAGGTGCTGCCATGTTCTTTGCTGTTTTGTTCAATGCATTCGCATCGCTTTTGGAGATTTTGTCACTTTTTGACGCTAGGCCTATCGTTGAGAAACATAAAAAGTATGCACTCTACCGACCATCTGCAGATGCTTTAGCAAGTATAATAACTCAACTACCAGTTAAGATCATATCATCGATGTCGTTCAATTTTGTGTTCTATTTCATGGTCAACTTCAGACGAAACCCCGGACGGTTCTTCTTTTACTGGTTGATTTGCTTTTGGTGTACTTTGGTCATGTCACATATTTTCAGATCTATTGGAGCCATGTCTAACTCCATTTCATCCTCAATGACTCCCGCCACTACAATTTTGTTAGCTATGGTTATTTTTACTGGGTTTGTCATTCCCACACCAAAGATGTTGGGTTGGTCTAGATGGATCAACTATATTAACCCTGTGGGATATGTGTTTGAATCATTAATGGTTAACGAGTTCAACAATCGTGAATTTGTCTGTTCTGAATATGTGCCAGTCGGTCCTGGTTATGAAAATATTTCAAGTGAGAACAGAGTTTGCTCAGCTGTGGGATCAAAACCGGGGAGCTATATTGTCAATGGGTCTGACTACATCCGAGTTGCATATAGCTACTACAACACACACAAATGGAGGAATTTTGGAATCACCGTTGGCTTTGCTGTCTTTTTCTTTTTCCTTTACATTGCATTGACCGAGATTAATAAAGGTGCCATGCAAAAGGGTGAAATTGTTTTGTTCTTGAGAAGCTCCTTGAAGAAAATCAAGAGACAGAGATTGGCCAATGGCGATACGGAAGCTGGAGCAACAGAGAAACTTCCTTATGGAGAGGCAGAAACGAAAGGAGGTGAATCAGAATTCTCAAGCAACAATGAGGTCTTCCTATGGAAGGATTTGACGTACCAGGTCAAGATCAAGAAGGAGGATAGAGTCATCTTGGACCACGTTGATGGATGGGTCAAGCCTGGTCAAATTACAGCGTTGATGGGAGCTTCTGGTGCTGGTAAGACTACCTTGTTGAACTGTTTGTCCGAAAGAGTTACCACTGGTGTCATTACCGATGGCACGAGGTTGGTCAATGGGCACTCACTTGACTCGTCATTCCAAAGGTCTATTGGATACGTGCAACAACAAGATTTACACTTGCCTACCTCGACGGTCAGAGAGGCGTTGCAATTTTCTGCATACTTGAGACAATCAGACAAGATCTCCAAGAAGGAGAAGGACGAATATGTTGATTATGTGATTGACTTGTTGGAAATGACCGAATATGGTGACGCATTAGTAGGTGTTGCCGGGGAAGGATTGAATGTTGAACAGAGAAAGCGTTTAACCATTGGTGTTGAATTGGTAGCCAAGCCTAAGTTGTTATTGTTCCTTGATGAGCCTACGTCTGGATTGGATTCACAAACCGCATGGTCTATTTGTAAATTGATGAGAAAGTTGGCAGACCACGGACAAGCTATTTTGTGTACGATCCACCAACCATCAGCATTGTTGTTGCAAGAGTTTGACCGCTTGTTGTTTTTGCAAAGAGGTGGTAAGACGGTTTACTTTGGTGACTTGGGAGAAAATTTTGAAACTTTGATTAGCTATTTTGAGAGAAATGGTGCCGACCCATGTCCCAAAGAGGCAAATCCAGCTGATTGGATGTTGCAAGTGGTTGGTGCGGCTCCTGGATCGCATGCAAAGTTTGACTACTTTGAGGTTTGGAAAAACTCTCGTGAATACACTGAAGTTCAAAAGGAGTTGGACACCATGGTAGTTGAGTTATCAAAACTTCCTCGTGATGATGATCTAGAAACAAAGTTTAAATATGCAGCTCCAATCTGGAAACAATATCTCCTTGCTACTAAAAGAGCAATGGTACAAAATTGGAGATCACCAGGATTCATCTATGCCAAATTTATTTTAGTCGTTTTGGCATCATTGTTCAATGGATTTTCCTTCTTCAAGGCTGACAAGTCGATACAAGGCTTGCAAAATCAAATGTTTTCGGTATTTCTTTTTTTTGTTCCATTCAATACCCTTATTGAACAATTACTTCCTCAGTACGTGAAGCAAAGAGAGGTCTATGAAGTTAGAGAGGCACCTTCAAGAACATTCAATTGGTTTGCTTTCATAATGGCGCAAATAACAGCTGAGTTTCCCCCTCAGATATTAGTTGGTACAATGGCGTACTTTTGTTGGTATTACCCAATTGGTCTATACGCAAATGCGGAGCCCACACACTCTGTGAAGGAACGAGGCGCGTTGATGTGGTTGTTTATCAATTCGTTCTTTGTGTACACCAGTACTATGGGTCTCATGTGTATCTCGTTTCTTGAGTTGGCCGACAATGCCGCCAATCTTGCCACAATATTATTCACAATGTGTTTGAATTTTTGTGGTGTTCTCAAGCCTGGAGATAAGCTTCCACGATTTTGGATATTCATGTACCGTGCCAATCCATTCACTTACATGGTGCAGGGAATTTTAACCACAGCATTGGCGAATTCCAAAGTTATATGCAGCAAGGCGGAGTTATTGGATTTGAATCCACCTGAGGGGTACACATGTCATGAATTTTTACAGCCATACGTTGACTCTGTTGGTGGGTACATATCAGATGGAAAAAATGGTTGCCAGTTGTGTCCCATGAGTTCAACAAACACCTTTTTGGATTCAATTGATGCAAGCTATAGTGAAAGATGGAGAAACTTTGGATTGGTTATTGTGTTTATTGCAATTAATATTGTATTTACTGGATTCTTCTACTGGTTGGCTAGAGTGCCTAAAGGAGATCGTCAAAAGATCAAGAATAAAGAATAACTTGTATATAGTAATTGAAAAGTATCCGCGTTTACTACAAGGACCCTAAATTGTAACAAGATGATACAACACTGTCACATCGTAGATTTACCTAATCGCTCTAGATCTTCTCAGTCAACTCTGGCACAATAGCCTCAAGGTCACCAACAAGGCCGATATCGGCCACATTGAAAATTGGTGCTTCTGCATCTTTGTTTATAGCAACAATCACCTTAGCATCCTTCATACCGGCTAAATGCTGTATAGCACCCGAGATACCGATTGCAAAGTACAAATCAGGTGCAACAATTTTACCAGTTTGACCAACTTGCAACGAGTTGTCACAGAAACCTGAATCAACAGCTGCTCTAGATGCACCAATTGCGGCATTTAATTTTTGAGCCAAAGGATCAATCAATGCATCAAATGTCTCTTTACTCTTTAGCCCACGACCTCCTGCAACCACACGAGTGGCGGAACCCAATTCTGGTCTTTCGGATGTAACTAATTCTTCAGAAACAAATTCAGCACTATTATCTGATTCAGCTTGTGCAGTTACCTCCTCAATTGGTGCTGCCTCTTGTTCCTTTGCTGGTGGAAAAGCAGAAGCTCTGACAGATGCAAGAACCACATTGTCTTTTGACTTGACAGTAGCCAACGCATTCCCGGCATAAATGGGACGTACGAATGTCTTTCCATCAATCACCTTTGTAATGTCGCTCAACGGTTGTACGTCTAGCAAAGCTCCCAATCTTGGTAAAATCGACTTTCCAATAGAGGATCCGGAAATTAAAAAGTGGGTGAACTTTCCATCAATCAATTGTTTCAACAAGGGGCTCACTTGTTCTGACAAGTAGTGATTGTATGTTTTTCCAGTTTTGAGGACCTTGGTAACACCCTCAACTTTGGCCGCCCCATCAGCTATACTTGGATCAACAACCAATGCCGTTATCGGCTCACCAATCTGGGCAGCAGCAAAAACAGTGGACAAGGATGCCGGATTGATTTGACCTTTGGAGCCTTCAATCAAGACCAAACTATCCCTCAATGATCTTGTAACTGAAAACAATCTCTTGAATATCATTGTCAGTGAATAAAAAGGGCGTTTCCCGAATTGTTTTTTACTTTTTTTTTCGTTCTTTGAATTCCAATTGCGCAATCAATGTCGCACAGTCATCAAAAAAGCGACATTCAGATGTCAACATCTTTGTTTGGTTATCTTTTGTCGATAATGCTGAGCTCAAGACGAATAGCGAGTCCATCACCTAGTTTACGGCCTATATCTGCTAAGCGTGTTTATAATTCCGAGAGGCAACAGCTAATCCAAACCGAGATAAACAGGTACACCGACGATTCCTCGAGTTCAGAGACAAATTCGATAAACTACAAACAATATGCCCCCGCATCCACAGTGAATTTAGAACATCTAGAATGGAGTGATATACTTCCATATTATTTACCCTTCTTGTCATGGATTGGAAAGTACAATCTTAGATATTTCATTGGTGACTTGGTTGGTGGTTTGACATTGGTTTTTTTTCAACTTCCATTGTCATTGTCATATGCTACGACATTGGCGCATGTACCAGTGATATCAGGATTGTACTCATTAGGTATTGCACCGTTTATTTATTTGATATTTGGCAGTGTTCCTCAAATGGTCGTTGGACCTGAGGCGCCGATATCTTTGGTTGTGGGGCAAGCGATAGAACCTTTGCTCCACCACATGAAGAAGAAACATTTAGATCCTTTGGATTACGTATCGGTAATTACGTTCCTTAGTGGAGCTAGTTTATTAGGATTTGGTATTGGAAGATTGGGGTTTTTGGACAACGTATTAAGTGGATCATTATTGAAAGGTTTTATCGCTGGTGTGGGAGTGGTTATGAATATAAACTCGCTTATCATAATCCTAGGATTGGAGAAATTGATGAAGGAAATTTCAGATGACCCTTCGCAAATGGATATTCACTCCCCTTTTGACAAGTTGATCTTTTTGATAAGAAATGCATGCCAATTCGACCCTTTAAGTGCAAAAATTGGAGCTATTGGTTTCTTGATAATCATCATCTGCAGATTCATCAAAAAGAGAAGCAAAAATTCCATGGTGGTTCTTTTCCCAGAAATTATGATTGTTGTAAGTGGTGCTACAATACTTTGCCAATATTTTAGATGGGATCTTGATGGTGTCGAGATCATAGGAAAGGTGAAAGACAATAGGTCTCTCACACTTTACAATCCCCTTAGCCTGTGGAAGCTTATAAAACAATTGGGCACCTCCGGATTCCTTTGTGCCATGTTAGGATTCTTTGAGTCCACTACTGCGTCGAAATCATTGGGCACAAGATTTGATTTACCCATTTCTACAAATAGAGAATTGGTTGCTTTGGGTAGCTTGAATGTGATTGGCTCCATATTTGGTGCGTTGCCAGCATTTGGCGGCTATGGTAGGAGCAAAATTAACGCAATTTCGGCCAAGACAACCATGTCTGGAGCAATAATGGGCTTGCTAACTCTCCTAACGATCCAATTCCTTCTTGGATACTTGTACTTTGTTCCGAAATGTATGTTAAGTGTGGTAACAAGTGTCATAGGTATTCTGTTGATTGAAGAAGCACCTTATGAGTTGGTGTTTTATTGGAGAACTGGAGGGAGAGATGAACTCATCACGTTTGCAATAACGGTATTCACCACTCTATTCTTCTCCATAGAAGGTGGCATTGCAGTTGGTCTCATCTACTCTTTAATCAGAGTTATCAAAAACTCCACAGCATCTCGAATCCAAATTTTAGGCAGAATTCCAAATTCAAACACATTTGTTGACGCTGATGTCCCAGTAGAGCAGGTTGATGAAAGTATATCACGGTTGAATGTTTTCAATGATATGAAGCAAACACTGTTAAACATTGGGGCGATTGAGGAAGTTGAAGGGTGCTTAATTATTAAAATCCCAGAGCCATTGAACTTTACCAATAGCAGCGATTTGGTGGCGAGATTGAAAAGAGTAGAAATGTATGGCTCTACACGTGCTCATCCAGCTCTGAAAAGAAGCCGTGTTAAGGAAATGACAAGATACGTGATATTTGATCTCGATAGTATGGATTCGATTGACTCATCAGCAGCACAAACGGTTAAAAACTTGATAACAAATTATCAGAGAAGGGGAATCAGATCGTTGTTTGTACGAGTGTCAAGCAAGGTAAAACCAATTTTAAAACAAGCTGGAATTCGTGATCTCCTCAACCACGATGTGGAAGAGTTGAAATACAACGAGATTCAAAATTTGGCAGGTCACAGTGACAATGGAACTATTGCAGGATGCCGCGGTATGCTTGGAAATGGCCCTTACTTTGAACACATTCTGGAAGCTTTACGGTTGATTGATTGCTTTGAGATGATTTATGGGGAAGTGTAGTTGGTAGCTCGTATATTTATTTTATTTATTTAACGCGTCCGAAAATGTAAACAAAGGTAATTTCTTTTTGTAAACAACAATCTTTATCAAGCAATGGCTAGCGTTGACTTTACGCCTATTGGTAAAAGGAGACAAAATACCAAGTTTCAGGTCATTCGAGGTCAGAATGCAGATGAGAACCGTCCCAGTAATCGAAACTTGTTTCACACGTTGAAAGACTCAACAAACATTTATTATGATTCAGGCGACATTAGTTTTGATGATACAACACGAGAGTGGGAAGATGATATTGAGAAGCGAGCTCCTAATAGACCCCATAAGAGGACACCGAGACAGGAGACTGTTTTTAAAAACATAGGGTTAGGAGTGAATCAGGTGGAGATAAGAATGCAAGAGTTGGAAAAAGAAGCGCTTGATTGGAAAATAAAATATAGGGAGCTTCTCAGGCTGGTAGAACAAATAGAGGGTGATAGTGGCATGATCGAGGCTAATGCAGAGCTTAGGAGTCAGTTGAAGTTGATGCAAGAAAGATTGAGACAGTCAGAAAAGAACTCACATGCTGAGAAATACCTACTCGAACTCGAACATAAAGACAAGATGATAAACAAGTTAATAGAGGATATGGAAAGAATGGAGAGAGAATTCGTATCACACAACAACGCCGATAATGCTGAATTAAAACATGAGTGTTTGGAATTAAAGCAGAAGCTTGCCATTTATGAGGAAAAGCTTAGAGAGTACGAAAATTTGGCCAAGTTCGAGAGTTCAGAGAAGCAAAAGCAAGCACAAGAGGACAGCCAGCAAATAAAGAAGTTGAATCAATTGATCAAGGAAAATGATCAGATATATAAGGCGGAGCTGGAGCATTTGAAGTCGCTACTTGAAAATGCTGAAATAAAATTGCACACAGCTCAAAGGGAGGTAGACACATTGAAAGAAAAGGCTGGTGATACTTCTCAAGTGAGAAAACATTTTCACGCTGATTTGAATGAACTCAATGATTTCAATCAAGAGCTTAGAAAACAACTCGATAGCCAGACAAAGAAACTGAAACAGTTGCAAGCTGATTTAGATGCTCTCATGAGGACAAACCAGGATTTGTTGCATCAGGTTGAGTACGAAAGAAACAAGTCAAATGATCTGGCTAATGACGCGCGGAAGAGTAACATGGACAATTGGTCGTTCGTTGACAAGCTTGATAAAGAGAAAGAGAGAGTTAGAGATCTTGTGAATGAGCTTCATATGGCACAAAGAGCTATTGAACGTGGGAAAAAAGAGCAAGCAGAAATGAAGACATTATTAAAGGAAGCTCTATCTAAAAATGCCGAGAACACGCATTCGAATGTTGATGCCGTAAGAATGGATGAGTTGAAGAAGGAGAATTCACAATTGCAGAGCAAGGTAAAGGAACTAGCATCACACTGTCAAGACTTGGAAGTTGAGGTGGATTCTCTAACGACCAAATTGAAGAGCAAAGAAAAGGTTTCACTCGAGCAAGAAGCCCATATTCAAAAGCTCGAGGAGGAGAATTTTCATTTAGCTGTCCATCAAGATAATCTTGCTTCCACAAATGAAAGCTTACAAAATGAAGCTGAAAAGATGAAACGGGATATTCAACGTTGCCTTCAAGAGATTGACAATCTTGAAAACATTAATGACGTTGAGGCCGACAAACGAGTGTCCCAGTTGTTATCAAATGAGCATGCACTAAAAGAAGAAGTTGTGTCGCTATCAAAGTTGGCTACTCAATTGAAAGACGAGTTGGAAATACTTAAGGAAAGAGACCAAGACAATAAAGATGTCTTTGATGACAACAGAGAGCTCGTGAGGAAGCTCAAGGAAATGCAAAGGATTCTTGAGGATTTGGGAATTTCAAGCAAAGAAGAGCTCGAAATCTTCGAGACAAATGTGAGAGATAGAATAATGAGCATGAAGAGTGATTTGAAGGATAGTGATTTCCACGTGAGAAGGTTGGAAGATGAACTCACAAAGTCACATGAAGAGGTTAAATTCCTACAAGACATAGTAGTCAACAAAGAGAAGGCACTCAAATCAATGGAAAGTCTTTTGAACAGCGACAAGAAAGAAAACGAGTCAGCAATACAGGCGTACCAGGAGTTTCAACTCAAGAAAGCACGTGAGGAACTCAATGAAATCACAGAACAACTAAGAAATACTAAAGTGGATAGTGATGCTGAAATTGCCAAAATACAGAATTCATACAACGACAAAGTCAAAGAACTAAAGGAGCAGTTGAGCGACTACAAGGCACAATTAAGCAACACCACAAAAGACTACAGAAAGCTTACAGACAAATTGTTGGAGTACAAAACCAATCTCAAATCAGTTGAGGATATGGAGCGTCTCAAGTATTACAATAATGGATGGCAGTACTTTAAACACAGGTATAGGGATGCTACTATCAAGGCTCTGGAATTCAAGTTCATGTATGAATTTGCTATCGATCAAATCAAGAGCAGTCGTTTCAAACTTAATGATGACTCAAAGTTAGCCGTTGTCGGTCTATACCCAGAATACGTTGGTGGATCCACTAAACCAAAACTTACCTTCAAAGGTGTGGCAACATTAGTGCTAGCAACAATAAAGCTAAGAAGGCGGACAAAATTTGAGAAAAACCGATTCAGGGATTTGAACAAGTGGAGAAAAGAATTGGATGATGGTAGAACTAAGTTCAAGGAGATGGAGAAGGAGAAACCGTTCGTAGTCGGTATAAAAACAATATAAACAGAATATTCGCAGCTTGTGATAATTTTTTTAGTTTTATTTTTCCGTGAACAACTCTTTCCCCCACTTTAAACCCACGACATATCAAGTAACCAATGAGTGAGGAACCATTATCCGAAACATCTTCATCTTCCTCCTTTGTACCTGTTGATCAGATTCATGTACAAGATGCCATTCAGGTCATTGATGAGAACAAAAAATTCAATGATGCGATTTTAGACTACGTTAGCAAGACGTCACTGGCACATGTTGGCCACAACTATCACATCGTAGCAGTGTTTGGATCACAATCAACAGGTAAGTCAACATTGTTGAACAACTTGTTCAACACCAATTTTGATGTCATGAATGAATACAGCAGACAACAAACAACCAAGGGTATTTGGTTGGCATATTCACCGGGAGTTTCAACAACATCTGGCCACGTTTCCACAAAATCAAATATTCTCGTGATGGACGTTGAAGGAACAGATGGAAGAGAAAGAGGAGAAGACCAGGACTTTGAGAGGAAAGCGGCTTTATTTGCATTATCCACTTCGGAAGTATTGATTCTAAACATTTGGGAAACTCAAGTTGGATTATACCAAGGTGCCAATTTAGGATTGTTGAAAACAGTTTTTGAAGTAAACATCACTTTGTTTGGAAAGAGTAAGTTGGATTCTAATAACGACCACAAGGTGTTATTATTGATCGTCATTCGAGACCATGTTGGAACAACGCCAGTTGAAAGTTTGGCTGAAACAATTACGCAAGATTTGAAAAAGATTTGGGATTCATTGCTGAAACCAGGTGAATTGAGCCACTTGAAATTTGAAGACTTTTTTGACTTGGACTTTCATGCATTGAACCATAAAATATTACAACCAAAAGAGTTCTCCGAAGGTATTGCTAAACTTGGTGACAGATTGGTGAAGGAGAATGATCTTTTCAAACCGGAATATCATCACAGTATCCCCGTCGAGGGTTGGACATTGTATGCTGAAAAGTGTTGGGAACAAATTGAAAACAACAAGGACTTGGATTTACCAACTCAACAAATCTTGGTTGCACAGTTCAAGTGTGATGAAATTGTGGAACAGACGTATCAAGAATTTTTGAAAAAATTTAGCGAATTATTTAAAGAGGTTGAAAAAGATCCATCCTACGAAGATATTGGAGCAGTGTTTGTTGACTTGAAGCACGATGTTCTTGAAGAGTACGACTATGCTGCAGCAAAGTACAACAAACCAGTTTACGAACAAAAACGTGTCAAGTTGGAGTCATTGATGCACAACAAATATAAAGAGTTATTTGACTTGTATGCCAAGCAGTTGATCGAAACTACCACAGCCTCATTTAGACTGGAGTTGGCAGCGTTGAAAGGAAAAGATTTTGTTCAGCAGAGTCAGAAGCTATCAGCCAATGTTGTGAACGTGATTAAAACAAGCTTAGGTTTAATCTCATTGGATGGTGCATTTACATACGATGATACAATTGAGCAAGTGGAAAAGGAGCTTGCATCAACAATCTCCAAGCAGCAAAGGATTGAATTGGACAGTATTGTAAACAAATCAGCAAAAAAATTGTCCACCAATTTGTCCAAAACAATACAATTTGAGCTTAATGATCCTAGCGATTCTACTTGGGACAAGATTTTGAAACAATTTAACTTTCACGTCAATGAATTCACTTCCAAGTATAACGGAGATTTTGGATTGAATACTTCCGAGCAAGATAATGAAGAAGCTGTGAAGAAATTCAAGTTCAAGTCATGGAACAACTTTTACGATCTTATTCACAAGCTCATCTACAAGGAGAGGGTCCTTGATATCTTACAAACCAGATTCGACGACAAGTTCAGGTACGATTCCAATGGCTTACCCAAATTGTACCAAGATGCAAGGGAATTGGAAGCCAATTTTGCTATCGCTAAGGAACACGCTTTAGCAGTGTTGTCAATTCTTACAATTGCAAAACTCAGTGACAATTCCGAGATTGTGCCAGATTTTGATATCTTTAGTCCAATGTTAAGATCACAATACTTGAATTTGAAGGTTAGCCAGAGTGATGACGAAGATGAAGAAGACGACGAGTCGTATTCATTCGCTGACATTATCAATGAGACTGAAAAGGCACAAATATTATCAAAATTCAAGAAAGAGATTGATGCAAAGTTTGTGGAAACGAAACGTTCAATTGTTCAACATGTTACCCAAATACCTTATTATGTATACCTTATTATCATTGCATTAGGTTGGAATGAGTTTATGGCTGTTGTGCGTAATCCCTTTACCTTTGCACTTGCTATTGTGTTGGCTGCATCAATATACATTTTATACACCTTGAATCTTTTGAAACCAGCAATTGCTGTTGGGCAGAGGTTAGTTGATGACGTCGTGGTTATAGCAAAGGAAAAATTACGCGAAGTATTGATTGACGACCACGAGATCCAAGCTCGTAATCTCGACAAGATGACAGGAAAGGTAAAACAGGCTAGTTTCGAAGATGATATTGAAAGGACACAAGAACAAAGGAATGTCAAAGACGTGGGTGACGAAGGAGAGGATGGAACTGAGTAGTATATAGGTTTTAATCTTGAAGTTTTTGAAAATTGTAGAATATAGGGATACCTTTAAAAGTAGATCCACAATTATGCTTGAGTAGACTGATACCACCTGATCATTGTGATTCGAGTGTAAGTACTCATCTAATCGTATATACAGATGTTACCTCTTTCCAATATGATTATCGTTGCAGCTGAGAATTTCATTTGGTAGCATAGTGTATTTTTGTCGTCCTCCCACTCAATGTAACATCATTACATTGACACATTTTTTTTGTTAATGCAACATCAGAATAGAAGGTAACTCCAATAGGTACAGGACGCCCGACAAAGCACACAGCAGTTGACTGCATGGTTTAGCTACATTAAAGCTAACTGCCTGCCCCATGTGATCCATTCCACCCGAGCTTTATCTTTGGTAATTGGAGGTAAATTCGGGGAGATTAAAAAAAGTTTTATGATTTGCAACCTATGTACAATTGAAAGTTGCACAAACTTAAAGAAAAAAATAAATGTTACAAGACCCACCCACCAAAAAAACTAAGGACAGTAAACTTTACTATAATTCATTACTATTGCAACTATTCTAGCATAAATACACGGTAATATCCAACCGCTCAGCGTTGAATGAGAGAATGCACTACCAATATTTGAATATTATACATTTTATCCTATGATTCAAAGCATAAACACACTTATCAATAATCTCCCATCGTATGGGGTAAAGTCTGGAGTCGCTAACAAGAATGAGGCAGCGTGCTCAATCACTAGTTTGGAATCTAAAGAGATAGAAGTGGACACCAAGTCTATTCATTCCTTGTCAGAAGGTTCTTCTTCTTTATCATCACCACGTTCGTCTCCCATATCAAGCACAGATTCGATTAGTATTCACGATTTCAAAATATCATCATCGCTCGATTTGATTATAAAATCGTTTAGGGACCCATTGACAGATAACAACTTGGAAAAACACTCAGAGCTTCTTTTATCCGACTTTAACTCATCATTGACGGAAAATTCTATAACAATGTTGCCAAATTATAATATCTCACCAGCTGGGGATGAAAATGGACTGTATTTGGTTGTCGATCTAGGTGGATCTACACTTCGAGTTGCAGTAGTTGACATTGCACCGCAAGACGAAAAATATGACTCTAGATCTGATCGAATAAATGTTGTTGTTGAGGAAAAATGGCTAATATCAAACGAATACAAGGTTATTAACCGCAACTTTTTCAAATTCATTGGATCAAAGATTATGGAGACTATAAAAAAGCAAGAAATATTGAAGCTGTCTGATATTATAAAAACTGGTATCACTTGGTCATTTCCTTTGGACACGACAAGTTACAATAATGGTAAAATTCGCCATGTGTCAAAAGGATACACAATTGGAGACGATATTTACGACAAAGATTTGAAACAGTTGTTTGAATCTGTTTTTCAAGAGGAGTTCAACGTAAAAGTTGATATCAGATCAATCTTGAACGACTCATTAGCTGTGTACGCAGCAGGAGCATTTTTGGATGAGAAAATGAGATTAGCTATGGTGTTGGGGACCGGATTCAATATGTGCTGCTCATTGGAGGCAAGTAAAGACAATATGCATCCAAGCAAATTGATTGACAAAAAGATGCTTTTCAACACTGAATTATCATTGTTTGGACAACATTTATGTGATGATTTTGCTACAAAGTATGATGCCATTATTGACGATCGATTTGACAATTTCAAACACCATTTTAAAACGTATTCACTGCCTGACCCCGAGACAAACACTATTTTTCAACCTCATGAGTTGATGACCAGTGGTAGGTACTTGCCTGAGTTGACTCGATTAGTTTTAGCTGAATTGATTGAAAGGAAGGAGATTTTCACTGAATTCGATAGCGAGGAGCTAAACATAATTCTGAATGTCAAATACGATGGTTTTGAAGGTGAGCTTATGTGCTTCATTAATGAAAGTCACGATTTTGATGCCATTGGTGAAAGGATTTGTCAAGTATACCAGTGGAAAAAAACAATTTCAGATTCAGACATTTCCATAATCAGATATGTAATCAAGGCGATTATACAAAGAGCAGCTTTCATAGTTGCAAACGCAATCATTGCTTTTTTCAAACTTATAAAGCAGTACAATAGGTTAGATGACTTAAAGGGATTGTTAACAATTGGTTACGTTGGATCAGTGTTGAACCATTTCCACAACTATAGAAATTTGGTTATCAATTATGTCAATTCAAGTGAAGATGCCAAGGCTTGTGGTTACAAGATTGATTTGGAATTGATTGAAAACAGCTCAATAATTGGAGCTGCGATTGGAGCAGCTTACTATTCAAAGTAAATAGGCATATGGGGGATTAATAGAAAAATAATTTTATAAAAGCATTTTGCAACGTAAATTTTGACTCTAATCTATTGATGAAGATTATGGAATGAAAGTGTATAAAATAAATATGTGTTAGCTGCCACAAGGTTTCATTTTTTTTTGCACTAAAATTAAATCAAAAGTCCTGCAAACTAATACCTTACAAGCTTTTTCATCGCACCCATCTATTAATTTATATCCTATAACTCTTCCTACTTACAATTTTGACTTTAATCCTGCTGCAGCATTATCACAAACAATCAATACATTATCATGATCTTGTAAATAACTAGATGGATACTTTGGGTCATTTTTCTTACCATTAATTGTCTTATCCAATGCAAATTTTTTACTGTCACCCAACACAATCAATGCAACTTCATCAGAATTATCCAAAATTGTAGAAATACCAACACTGAGTGCGTGTTTTGGAACCTTTGATTCATCATTATCGAAGAATCTGCAATTGGCTTTAATTGTTGACTCGACTAAGTTGACTTTTCTAGTTTTGGAATCTCTAGTTGAACCAGCTTCATTAAAAGCTAAGTGACCTTCTGGTCCTAATCCTCCAAGGAACAAATTAATTCTACCGTACTTTTTAATTTCGGCTTCATAATTAGCACATTCTTTATGGACATCTTTAGCTAATCCATTCAATATGTTGATATTTTCTCTAGGTATGTCAATGTGGTTGAAAAACTTATCAAACATGAAATAGTGATATGATTGTGGGTTTTCTGGAGTCAATCCTAAATACTCATCCATGTTGAAAGTGACAACATTCTTGAAACTAATTCTTCCTTGTTTACAAGCAGCAATTAATCTAGCATATACCCCTTCCGGCGATGACCCGGTAGGTAAACCAAGAACAAATGGTGTCGATGCCGTTGGTTTAAAGCTCTTGATTCTGTGTATGATGTAGTCAGCCAAGTATTGTGAAGCATCGTCTGGTGATGAAAATGTAGCTTGTTTCATGGTGGATGTGCAAGGTTATGGTCCATATTCTTGTATATAAAAGCAGAAGGATTAAACAACAATATATACTATTAGTATTCTTTGTATGCCAATGAAACCTAAATATTTTGTACTTATCCTGTTGGGCATCTGCAAAAATTGTCATCATGTTGTAGATATCCGAATTATGACACAAAGAGGAAGGACTCCATTTTGCTTGAGAAATTGTAACAGTTACAACAACACACAACTCACACAAGCCAAGACTCACACAGGCCACAACATTGTAATTGACGTCGTTACACAGCAGGGGGCATCTCCACTGCAAATAACCCCATCCTGGTCCAGCATTTTGCCCTAATTCATTTCTGTCACGCCTTTAATGTAACATCAATTAATGTTACACGCGCGCGATCGATGTTACATTTTACCCACCTTGAAGTTGCGAAGTTTGTCATATTATATACGCAACCTAACCATCACCTTAGGGGAGGTTAAAACAGTTCAAATAGGTACTTGGTTACATCCGTGGTAGTTGTAGCACCCATCCAGTTGAGTTTCGCCACCAACTCGTAGCAATGATGTAGAAAAGAAGATGTGGTTTCAAAGATGATTGAAAACGTGATATCATCTTACTCCGCGTTTCTTTTTTTCTCACTTTGTTCCAAATGCAACGTTGTTACTGAAATTGATGTGACATTTTCCAATTTTTTTAACTCATAACGCATTATCAATCACCGATTGACCCACATGGTCATCTACTACTACTTATATATATATATATATATATATATATATTTATACATGCGCAATTCTTCCCAGATATGAGAGTCTACAAAATAGTTTAGATCTCCTACTGTAGATCTCAAGCACTTTGATACCCAAATTTGATACTCACAATGACCATGTCATATACAAGATTCACCAACTGTCATCTCATCGATAATGGTGAGTTGTACGAATTCACCGATTTATATATCGACAACAACACTAAAAAGATAGCCAACAAACCAAGGGATTTTGATCAAATCACAAGAACTATTGACTTGCATGAACAGATTATTGCTCCAGGTTTTATTGATATCCAAAATAATGGTATCTATGGATTAAATTTTTCAAATTTGAACGAAAACTCAACTAAAGACGATATCAGGGATTTTCAGAGATTTTACAGAGATGCAATGACAAAGTACTTGTCTACTGGTGTTACTTCACTTTGTCCAACTGTAACGTCCAACTTCCCTAGCGTTTACACAAAGGTCCTTCCGTTATACAAAAAGTCAAGATTGTCAAATCAAACTGACTCCCTAGGGGCACATCTTGAAGGCCCATTTATAAACTTGAAAAAGAAAGGGTGCCATCCATCGGAAACTTTTGTTGATGCTAAGGGTGGTGAAAATAAGCTACTACAAGTATATGGTGGTAAAGATAATCTTTTGGAAAATGTTTGCATAATCACAGCAGCTCCTGAAATCCCGGGTGTTTTGGAATTGATCCCTTACGTCAAACAACAAAACTGTGTTTTTTCAATCGGCCATACTATGGCAGATTATCAAACCGGTGTCGATGCTATTGAAAACGGTTGCACAATGATTACCCACTTGTACAATGCAATGCCACAACCTCACCATCGTGATGCAGGTGTGGTCGGTTTGATAAACACGCCCGCGGTTTCTCCAAACAAAATTCCATACTTTGGTCTTATATGTGATGGCGTACATATTGATCCATCAATGATTAATTTGGCTTACAAGTCAAATCCAACTAAATGTGTCTTGGTAACTGATGCTATGCACTTAATAGGTTTACCAGATGGAGAATACAAGTGGGATGACCAAGTTATTGTCAAGACCGGTGATAGATTATACTTGAAAAACACTGATACTTTAGCCGGTGCCGCTACAACATTACCACAATGTATTAGAAACTTGATGAAATGGGCCAACATTGGATTGCCAGAGGCTGTCAAAACAGCAACTAATAATGCTGCATTATCCATTGGAGTTGAAAATGAAAAAGGGTTCTTGAATGTGGGATGCGATGCTGATTTAGTTGTTTTGAACAAAGAAGGATATGTCACCAAGGTTTATAAGTTGGGTAATGAAATTGCTTCGTCTGATATCCAAAAATCAAGCCTCAACAGGGAAAGTAAAATCAGCGCCATGTTATAGATGTATACTTGAAATCAATATATTTGAATTTTAGAAGTTTGGTTTATTGTAAACAAAGAGGTTTAAATGTTCATTTCAAGATAAATTTATTAATGTAGCCGACCTCTATATAAATAATCTATATGCAAAAATTGTGTAATTTCTCACAATCACTTGTTTTCCATTCCTGGAGAATAAGCATATTTAGAGTAAGCTCTGATTCTAGCTCCATAGATGTAAAACAAGTATGGAATTGCACAACATGCTAATGAAATGAATGCCATCAATGATGTAGCCCATTCGTAACCCAATGTGTGGTACATTTGGATAGTAAATAAAGGAACAGAAGCACCCCACATTGATCTGACAAATGTCTTTGCAGCCAATGCACTAGCAGCATAATGTTGGTATGAGTCAACAATGTAGTTATTGGCTGGGTTGTACAAACAACAGAATCCGAAACCGGCAGCTAAACCGGAGAAACATGGACCAGCCCAAGAAAGCCAGCTG
>NC_018301.1:29684-32407 GCF_000315875.1 Candida orthopsilosis Co 90-125
AAGATAGTAACCTCTTCAGAAACTCCAAAGTATTTAGCTGGACGCTCTAAATCACCAGTTACGATAGCAGAACCAAGAGCAACAACAAAACAAATAGAACCAAGCAAACCAGTAAACAACCATTTTCTTCCTTTTCCAAATGTTTTTGGATTATCTTTATCATTTTCGACCCACTGAACAATTCTTAAACCAGTATCTAAATCAAGGGGATATTTCCAGGGGTCACTTTCGTTGAAGTCTGAATGTGGATCTGGGTGGGTTAATTCTCTTTTGATATCTAATTCCGGTTCCAAAGGTCCCAAACGACCGTAACCCTCATGAAGTTCTAAAATAATTTTTTCGACACCTTGATTGTTAGTGACCAACCTTTCCAACTCTTTTTCATCTTCAGAATCGCGTGAACGAAGATGTTCTAAACTGTGACTTATTTTCTTTGCAAGGAGTTCATTATGATGGCCAGTTTCCTCCTGGTATGGGGTAACTTTATTAGAATCAATACTACTTGAATCTGAGTTGCTTGTCATTGTTGTTATGAGAACAAACTAGTGGGGTATAAAAAACTTTGTTTTGTTTAGCTGTAGTTAAGTAAATGCAAAATGTGTGCGTAACAGTAACAGTAGTAGTAGTAGTAGTAGCAATAGCAAACAAGGTACAATTGATGATGTGAATAGCTGATGAGTATTCAAAGAAGATCTGTAAATATAAAAGACGAGGGTATATTCCCTAATTTATATTCTTTTCATACTTTTAGAAAAACCTACTCAACTTCTGTGAAATTTCTGATTTTATTCAAAATCGGTTAGAAAATGATATTCCTTATTAAGGTTTACTATGGCTTCTATTGTTATTGTATATTGTGGATTGCAATCGGTTTAAATTTCTATTGTATTTGCGTTATTTTACAAAAACAGTAATTTAAATAAAATTTTTAATTACTTTTTTGCATCTAAGCAGTTGGTAGCAGTGGAAATTTGTGTAATCATCATTTCAGCCGTAGGGTTCCAATTGCCGATACTATATATGTACGCTCAATTCCATTCTAAACATCAATCATAATAGAACTTTTTCAAGCAAAGAAGTTGAATGTTATTGTTAGTCCATTGATACCCGATGATAAAACTAGACCTCAGTCGTCCAGGCCCATATTTTTCTACAACCAATGGCGGATATTGTTCACTTAGAAGAACGGAATTCAGATCGGCAGAGAAAAGAAATAGGACCACACGGCAATAAAAGTTACACAAAGTTTGCACATACACCTTTTTTGAGCCGTTTTTGTGAGGTTGTTATTTTGTTGTCGTGCAGTAATTGGGGTTTGTTCCGAAGACAGACTATTGAGGTAACATCCCCTTTCAAGTACTGTAGTGTGTTAAGATTAACAATGAAGCTCTGGTTTGTTATAAAAAGCATAAAATATTTTAAGCGCTACACCATTTTGTGAAACTATACCGTACGGTTGCAAAATAAAATTATAATCTAACCACTTCAATAGCAGATAATGAGCCCAATTAAGTTCATGAGTATGAGCCCTTGACCAAAGTGCAACTTACAAAAGTACAAATGGTTAACCGAGACAGCTGGTGAAATCACAATTTTTAGCAGTCACTACAGCTTTCCAAATTCGATAAATATTAATTTATTACTTTAATGGTATGAATGACCTATATATATAAACCGAGCTACAGCCGCTTGTAACGCTTTAGTGTCTATGACTCTCCAAATCCGGTTTCTTTGCATCCATATTTGGTGAATAAGCGTATTTGGAAAATTGTCTGATTCTAGCTCCATAGATGTAAAACAAGTAAGGAATGAGACAACATGCTAATGAGATGAATGCCATCAAAGAGCTGGCCCATTCGTAACCTAATGTGTGGTACATTTGGATAGTAAATAAAGGAACACAAGCACCCCACATTGATCTGACAAATGTCTTTGCAGCCAATGCACTAGCAGCATAATGTTGGTATGAGTCAACAATATAATTGTTTGCAGGATTGTACAACCCGCAAAGACCAAAACCAACACCTAATCCAGAAAAACATGGACCAGCCCAAGAAAGCCAGCTGTAAGATGACCAAGCAAATGCAAAAAGACTACAAGGAACAAACCAACAGGAAACCATCATTGGGATCAATCTTAATTCAGCTGGTGGCAACTCTCCTCTATCTCTATATTTCTGAGCTCTTCTGTTGTAGTCCTTGTTAAAAAGTGGAGCAGCAAGGGTAGCGAGAATAACACCACCACCAATTGGAATGAACATAACACCAGTCTTTGAAGCAGACCAGCCTTTACCTTCCATGTACAACACCGGATAAGCAAAGAAGAACATGTACAACAAACCGTAGATAACTGCCATGTACATGGTAACCAAAAACACAATCAATTCACTCAACAACACAAATGGTCTTAAAAGAGATGTTTTTGCAACTTCGGCAAAATTCCTCACTTCAATTTCGTTCAAGCATCTGTATCTCTCATCTCCAGTATCTTTTCTCAATTTCTTTGCTCTCTTTTTCAACAAGATACCAGCATGGGTTTCAGGGACAAGCACTATGAAGAAGGCATAGAATACACCAGCAATAATCAAAAAGGTCCAGTAAATCCATCTCCAAGTTGGTGCATAATCTGCTAATAAACCACCAAAGATTGGACCACAGACAGGACCCAAGAATGGAGCAGCTGAGAAAATAGCCATAGCAACACCTCTTTGAGAACCAATCCAC